>NW_026440494.1:0-26236 GCF_025698485.1 Gossypium arboreum
AAAAGTAATCGGTACTCGAAGATATGCTTGAATCTTGTGTTTTAGAATTTGGAGGTAGTTGGGAGAAATATCTATCTTTGATTGAGTTTGCCTACAATACGTTATCAATCAAGTATACAAATGGCAACGTCTGAAGCCTTATATGGTAGTAAGTGTCGGACTCCTTTATATTGGACGAGCTTAGTGAAAGCAGTTACCGGAGTTGATCTAGTTAAAGAAACGAAGAAAATAAAAGTAATTCGGGTTGCTTGAAACTGTTGAGATCGACAAAAGTCATATCAGTTTAAAAGAAAATTGAATTTCAAGTGGTGATAAAGTGTTCTTGAAGGTGTCACCATGGAAAAAGATTCGAGATTTGGTCGAAAAGGCAAGTTGAGTCCGGTTTTATTGGGCGTCTGAGATTCTTGAGGAATTGGACCGATGGCATGTCGGTTGGCCTTCGTGAGTTAGAAAAGATTCATAACGTGTTTCATGTATCAATGTTGCGATGTTATGGATTACGATCCTTCATGTGATTTCCCAACGAAATTGAGATTCGATCGGATATGACCTATGAGGAGGAACCAATAAAGATTTTGGCTAGAAGTTAAGCAGTTAAGAAACAAAAGTATAGCCTTAGTGAAAGTATTGTAGCACGGACATGGGATAGAAGAGGTACGTGGGAACTTGAGGAAGCTATGAGGAAGCAGTACCAAAACCTCTTTCTGGTAGATTTTAGGAGAAAATCTCTAAAGAGGAGGTGTGACAACCAATTGGGCCCTAATCGGAATAGTGGTTTCGTGACCACAAATCGAGATAGAAATAATTGTTTTATAAATATTTTGGGTTTATGATATGATTGCATGATTGTGGAAAATTTAGTGATGAAATTCTATGCCTAAAGTGTTTAAATTGAAAGTAGGGACTAAATCGAATAAGTTGCAAAATTTGCATACTAGAAATTTTTAGTATGAAATTGTTTTGAAATATTTATTAGGAGGTCTTAAATAGCAATTCTACCAATTTTAAGTTCATGGACAAATTTAGGACATGGAAGGAATTTTGGAAAGTTTAGTAGTAAGGTATTTTAGTCATTTTGATATTAAATGAAATAAAATGGGAAAAATAACACAAAATAGTCATCTTCCCATTTAGTTGCTGCGAAACTTCACTCTCTCCATAGCTAGGGATTCTTCAACTTTCAAGCTCCATAGTAAGTGATTCTAAGCCCGTTTTTAATGTTCTTCGTTTTGGAATCCAGGAAGCTCGATTAAGCTTATGCTAGTAATAATTTAACCTAGGGTTCATATTTGGAAAAAATACCCATAGGTGAAATTTGTGTATTTTGATGTTTTATGATAGAATATGAGGTTTTAAATTGTGTTAAATAATTTGTGCTACTCGGTTTAAGTGAAAGCAGTAAAAGCAGCATGTCGGTAAAAATACCTAATGTTCATAACTATATGATAGAGTAGAATTTGATGTTGTTGTAGAAGAAAAATGTTCAGCATATCATAAAACATAAGAATAAGGGCTGAAATTAAATTCCGAGCCTAGGGGCAAAATTGTAATTTTATAAAGTTAAGAGGCAAAATGTAATTTTTTCTACAATGTGATTTTAGATTGAAATAAATAGTATGAGTATTAAATAGGCTAAATGTGTTATTATAGATCAAGAAAGGCGGCAGGCCGAGACCTCGAGCAGGGGAAAGAAAAAAGTTTTGGACTAAATTGCAAAATTTCCATATTTTGCACAAAGTAGAAGTTAATATGTAAATATTACAATAATTTCATGTACATTCTTATATTCCAGCCTATTATATAAATATACTAGCTGATGTTAAAATATAAATTGACTATGGGAAGAATGGAAATAAATATAGAGAGAGAGATCCGGGTTGAACATTGGGAGAGATCAGATGAAATAGAGGGCGTAGCTAGGTCACATGTGTGATCTGAGGTGCATCATGTGCAAGAAAGCCTCTGAGACCACCTGTGTAGTAGCTAGGTCACATCGTGATCGAGATGTATCCCATGTAGACAAAGAGAGCTACGTGAAAGATAAATGTAGCTGGGTGCATGCGTGATTCCAAGTGAAGGACACCATGTAGACAGAGAGGCTACGTGAAAGGTAAATGTAGCTAGGTGGCATGCGTGATTCCAAGTGAAGGACACCATGTAGACACAAGAGCTCTGAGACAAATCCCGGCTAGATGCACATGGTGGTACTAAGTGTTTCTCATGTGTACAAAGAAATAGAACTAAATGAAGTATATGATGGTGAAATTTAATGTCTTGAAACCATTAAATATCGAGGATTGATCGAGATTGTTCAACAGGATGGTTTTATGGTGACATTGTGGTTTGGACCTACACTTATAGTGAATGAAATGATATGGTGAAAATGAATTGTGGCATATACATATATCTACGATAAAATGAGGTTAGCATAAAGAATGTGTGAAAAGAGTGAAATTAGTATTAAAACTTTGTTTTTGATGCAGTGATGACGTGATTTGAAAAAATCACCAAAATAGGAGGAATATAATTAGAGGTTGAATGAGATGTGAAATTAAAGCTTAATGGGTCTACTTTCATATAAAAGAACAAGAGGCAAGCAAAGAAATTCTATATTTTGAGATATTTACAATTGTAACTGACTTGCTCAGGATGAATACGTGATCCTATTTCTACTTTGAAAAATCATTAAAAATTGCTTACCGAGCAAACTAAAAATATAGTTTACATACCTACAATTCCTTAATGAGACTAGTTTTAAATACAATAGACTTCAGGGTTGTTTTGAGTTATGTACTGAGAGAAATTCAATTCATGAAATGGACAGAGGTCAGGCCGGTCGAGCTGTATAACAGAAACTTTAACTAATAAGCTGTACTAATCTGCTGAACAAAAACATTAAAAAAAATTTAGCAAGAAGCTTTAGAGTCTGGATTCAGGGAAATTTTACGGATATAAATTTCGAGTTTTGTAACTCGAGTTATGATTTATTTAGTGATGTATTACACGAGACGAAAGCAATCGAAGTGGAATAAGTAGTGAAGTTAAAGTAGACATACTTGAATTGTTGTGTAAACATGTTGGATTCTTAAATTAGTATTTACATACTACTTACTAAGCTATATTACTTGCCGTTTCTCTCTTTTGTCTTATAGTGTTCTCGACGCTAAAGTCAAGGATCGTGAAGATCTACCCTTTTATCATACTTTGGGGTATTTGAACTAAATGTTTTGAATTATGGCATGTATAGTGAGGCAAAAATTATTTTGTTATGTGTCATATTTGTCTAGGTTTAAAATATTAATTCTGATTACTAAACAGATTACTTTGTACAAGCCATAAAGTTGGCTAATATTGTTCAAGATATATGTTATCGATGCATTATCAAATGGGATGACATATTTCTATCTTAGTATATGTATATGTTAGTAGTATTACCTTGTATCCTGATTAAATGTGATAGCAGGTGAGGAGTGTTACATTGGAGTAATATCGAGCTATGGTTTTAGTCGGTTCTCGGACTAATAAAGTGTGTGTAAAAGTCTAGCTATACTTTACATAAAAATATTGTGATAGTGTGGTGACTCTGATTATTCTAAAGCTATGTTTTGTTTTAATATAGTAATGGATCACAGAAGAAGGCTGGTGAGTAATCTTTTCTTTAATGTCTGCCGCTCGCACTTTAGGGACGCACTGTTGAAAAATAGAACTGAGACATTGGGACAAGGAGATGAGGCTCAGGACGCCTTTCTCCAAATGATGAACAATAATTGGTATCTTGAATTTGTTAAGCAAATCCAATACTCAACCTCCTCCACCTCCTCCTATACCTCGGGAAGATTCACCATGCATTTGCTCAAAGGTATAAATTTGTTAAGAATGAACAAGCCTCAGGTTGACAAGATTAGAAAACAAGGGGCGAAGAGTTTAGAGCAAAGGTTGATGATGATCTGAGAAAGCGGAATTACGGCTTGAAAATTCTACAGTGTGTTGATGAGCTCTCATGTACACTGAGGAATGCTAAAAGTGTCTTGTATCACTTTTGAGAGATTGACCTACCTTTGGTGAAGACTTTGGTTCTGGTGGTGCCAAAGAAAAAAGTTACTTGGGATTTCTTCGGGAAGAATTTAGAAAAGAAATACATAAATCGTGATTTATTGATCAAAAGCGGAAGAGTTCATGTGAATTGAAACAAGGAAAATGTATGATATGATGAGCAGCAATTTGTAAGACTGAATAAGTATGCCCAGGAATATGTGTCCACGAAGGCCATTATGTGTAGAAGATTTGAAGATAAATTTGAATAAGGACATTAAAGTGTTTGTAAGGGATTTTGGAGTTGAAAAGATTTGTATTATTGGTTGATCGAGCTCTTAAAATGAAGAATTGAACAAAGAAAGAAGAAAAAGGCTGCTATTGAGGCTCGAGATGTGAGAAAAAGACAGATAAATAAGCCATTTCAATCTCAACCAAAAGAGGTCCAAAAGACAAACCCTCGAATAGCGAGTTTCAATTGAGGGATTTACGAGAGATCGTAGTGAAACATATTAGGGTCTAAAACTCAAAGCTACTTGATTGGCAAGTGTGGGTAATGTCGACCTAGAAAGCCGAAATTCGACAATATGGCGAGCAACATTATGGTGAGTGTTGGGGGCCAAAGCGAGCTTGTTAAGTCTGCAGTTCTCATGAGCATTTTATTAGAGGCGTCCGGGAGAGGTTAAAGAAGAAAGATTTGAGTGTTAAATGAGAATACCATAATTAGTAGAGGTAGACCATAGAGAAATCTTGGAGGTGGGACTAGTAAATAAAGCATGATGAAAGATTTAGCAGTAAGATCGAAGCTGAAACCTCTTGGAGCTTAAACTTATCGTGCATGCGAGAAGATGCATCATCTCCAGATGTCATTCTTGGTACATTTTCTCTTTATGATACTATTATTATTGCATTGATTGATCCTGGTCCACCCATTCCTATATTTGCATGAATTTAGTATCCAATAAAAAGTTACTGTTGAATTCTTTGAGTTTACGATTAAAGTGGCCAACCCTTAGGCCAGTATATGTGCTAGTTGACAAGGTTTGCGAGAGTGCCCATTAATGATTCAAAGTCCTTTATTTTTAAGCCAACTTGATCTTTGTTACCATTTGGTGAGTTTAGCGTTATCTTGGGAATGGGTGGTTAACATTGTATGATGCTAAGGTAGATTGTAAACAAAAGACTAGAGAGTTAAAATGTGAAAATGGAGAAATTGCATGGGTTGAAACAGGGCCGAATCAAATAAATTGCCTATGGTGATTTCGCACGTATATGCACTTGCGAAAATACATGAAAGAAAGGGTGTGAAGCTTATAAAACATGTAATGAATGTTGAGATGTCTCAAGCTGAAATTTGAATCGGTACCTATAATGCGTGAGTTTCCAGATGTATTTCAGGAGGAATTGCAGGTTGCCTCCAAGCAGAGAGATAGATTTTGCCATTGATTTGTTCTTAAGATGCTTTGCACGATCTGGATTGCTCCATATAGAATGGCTCAAAGTGAATTAAAAGAATTGAAGGCTCGGTTGCGAGTTAACGAGACAAGGGATTTGTGAGGCAGAGTTTCTCTCACCAAGTGCTCTGTATTATTAAGTAAAGAAGAAGGATGGTTCAATGAGACTTTGCATTGATTACTGTCGACAATAAGGTGACTATAAAGAACAAGTACCCATGCCGAGAGTTGATGATTTATTCGATCGGGTTAAAGGGGCCACAGTGTTTTCAAAGATTGATTTGAGGTGCAGGTTACTGCTCGGTTTGAGAGTTAAGAAGTCGATGTCTTGAAAACCGCCTTTAGGACAAAGTATGGACATTATGAGTTTACGGGTGATGCCTTTTGACAACAAATACTCCGATATATTTATGGACTTAATGAATGGATTTTCAGGCCATATTTAGATAAGTTTGTAGTAGTGTTTATAGATGACATTTTAATTTATTCTCGAGATGAGTTTGAACATCTTAGAACTTGAGAACTATATTGCAGATCTTGAGAGAAAAGCTGTTTGCCAAGTTTAGTAAAAGTGAGTTAAAGCCTTGTGAAGTCGATTTTTGAGACATATAGTCTCGGTGATGGTGATTGGTGGATCCAAGCAAGATTTAGCGATCGTTGATTGGAAGCAGCTTGAAGAATATATCTGAGGTTAGAAGCTTTTGAAACTTGGTAAAAGATATTATAAGCGTTTTGTTGAAGGATTTTCGATAATTGCCTCTCCTAGACTAAATTGTTGCGAGAAGAATGTTGAAGTTTAGATGGGTGATAAATGTCAAGAGTTTTGAAAAGTTGAAGCACGATTGGTAAAGCACCAATTTTTAGTCTGTTAAGTCGGGAAAGGAGGTTCGTAATTTATAGTGATGCATCATTGCCGGGCCTTGGATGTTGTGTTGATGCAAGAGGCAAAAATAATAACTTATGCTTGAGGCGATTCAAACCGCATAGAAGAACTATCCTACACATGATTTGGAATGGCATTGTTGTTTTTGAAGAATTTGCGACATTATTTATACACAAAAAATCTGAATTTTCTTGATCACAAAAGTTTGAAGTACTTGATGAATCAAAAGGACCTAAATTTGCGGCTGATGAATGATGGCTTAGATATTAAAGGATTATGATCTAGTGATTGATTATCATCGGGAAAAGCAAATGTAGTTCTTGGCCGTAAAGCGAAAAATTTCTTTTCACTTTGAGAGCCATGAACACGGGTTAGCATTGTTGAGTGACGGGTCAATTTTAGCGAGAGATGAGAGCTAATAATTATTTCTCAGATTGATTTGTGATGCTCAAAAGAATGATAGTGAGTTCGGATCAAGAGAACTCAATCTGAATCGAGGTTATGGCTTCGGATTTTCGAGTTGGACGGATATTTATTTGATGTTCGAGACCAGAATATGTGTCTTGAAAAATGATAAATTGATTGAGAAAATATTACATGAAAGGCTACAATGGTACATTTGTTTATCAGTTCACCACAGTAGCTAAAAATGTATAATGATTTAAAAAGAAATGTATTGGTGGCCGGTATGAAAAGGACATTTACGAATTTGTAACTAAGTGTTTGATCATCAACAAGTAAAAATTGAACATCAAGTACCTTGAGGATTACTTCAATAGGTAATGGTGCACAGTGGAAATGGGACAAGATTACCATGGATTTTATAACGGTTTGCCTTTAACTCCTAAAAGAAGGATCTTTGTTTGGGTAGTGGTTGATAGATTAACAAAATCAGCCACTTTATACGATGCGTCTGATTACTCACTTGATAAATTAGCGAATTATATATTCTTTGAAATTGTGAAGTTGCAGGAGTACCTATGTCTATAATATCGGATAGAGATCCAAGATTTACCTCGAGATTTTGGAAAAAGTTACAAGAAGCTTTGGGTACAAAATTGAACTTTAGTCTAGCATTTCATCCTAAAGCGGATGGTCAAGCGGAAAGAGTAATCCGGTACTAGAAGATATGCTTAGAATCTTTGTGTTTTAGAATTTGGAGGTAGTTGGGAGAAATATCTATCTTTGATTGAGTTTGCCTACAATAACGAGTTATCAATCAAGTATACAAATGGCACGTCTGAAGCCTTATATAGTAAGTAAGTGTCGGACTCCTTTATATTGGACGAGCTTGGTGAGAAAGCAGATTCCCAGAGTTGATCTAGTTAAAAGCACCGAAGAGAAAATAAAAGTAATTGGGATTGCTTGAAAGGCTGCTTGAATCGACAAAAGTCATATCTGATTTAAAAAGAAAGAGAATTGAATTTCAAGTGGGTGATAAAGTGTTCTTGAAGGTGTCACCATGGAAAAGATTACGAGATTTAGTGAAAAGAGCAAGTTGAGTCCGCGTTTTATTGGGCGTCTGAGATTCTGAGAAGGTTGGACGATGGCATATCGGTTGGCCTTACGGAGGTTAGAAAAGATTCATAGCGTGTTTCATATATCAATGTTGCGATGTTATCGTTACGATCCTTCACATGTGATTTCCCCAACGAAATTGAGATTGATGGGATATGACCTATGAGGAAGAACCAATAAAGGTTTTGGCTCGAGAAGTTAAGGTTAAGAAACAAAAGTATAGCCTTAGTGAAAGTATTGTAGCACAGGACATGGGATAGAAGAGGCTACGTGGGAACTTGAGGAAGCTATGAGAAGCAGTACCCAAACCTCTTCTAGAGTAAGATTTTAGGGGCCGAAAATCTCTAAAAGGGAGAATTGTGACAACTTGAATTAGGGCCTAATCGGAATAGTGGTTTAATGACCACAAATCAAGATAGAAATAATTGTTTTATAAATATTTTGGGGTTTATGATATGATTGCATGATTGTGTGAAAATTTACATGATGAAATTCTATGCCTAAAGTGTTTAAATTGAAAGTAGGGACTAAATCGAATAAGTTGCAAAATTTGCATACTAGAAATTTTAGTATGAAATTGTTTTGAAATATTTATTAGGAGGTCTTAAATAGCAATTCTACCAATTTTAAGTTCATGGACAAATTTAGGACATGGAAGGAATTTTGGAAAGTTTAGTAGTAAAGAATATATTTAGTCATTTTGATATTAAATGAAATAAAATGGGAAAAATAACACAAAATAGTCATCTTCCCCATTTAGTTGCTGCAAAACTTCACTCTCTCCATAGCTAAAGGATTCTTCAACTTTCAAGCTCCATAGTAAGTGATTCTAAGCCCAGTTTTAATGTTCTTTACGTTTTTGGAATCCGGAAGCTCGATTAAGCTTATGCTAGTAATAATTTAACCTAGGGTTCATATTTGGAAAAATACCCATAAAGGTGAAATTTTGTATTTTGATGTTTTATGATAGAATATGAGGTTTTAAATTGTGTTAAATAATTTGTACTACTTTCAGTTTTAAGTAAAAGCAGAGTAAAGCAGCATAATCGGTAAAAATACCTAATGTTCATAACTATATGATAGAGTGGGAATTTGATGTTGTTGTAGAAAGAAAATGTTCAGCATATCATAAAACATAAGAATAAATGCTGAAATTAAATTCCGAGCCTAGGGGCAAAAGTGTAATTTTGTAAAGTTAGAGGCAAAATGTAATTTTTCTACAATGTGATTTTGGATTGAAATAAATAGTATGAGTATTAAATAGGCTAAATGTGTTATTATAGATCAAAGAAAGGCAGCAGGCCCGGCCTCGAGCAGGGGAAAGAAAAAAGTTTGGACTAAATTGCAAAATTTCCATATTTTGCACCAAGGTAAGTTGTATGTAAATATTACAATAATTTCATGTACATTCTTATATTTCAGCCTATTATATAAATATACTAGCTGATGTTAAAATATAAATTGACTATGGGAAGAATGGAAATAAATATAGAGAGATCCGGGTTGAACATTGGAGAGATCGAATGAAATAGAGGGCGTAGCTAGGTCACATGTGTGATCTTTGAGTGCACATCATGTGTACAAAGCTTCTGAGACACCACATGATAGCTAGGTCACATCGTGATACGAGATGTATCCCATGTAGACAAGAGAGCTAAATGAAGATAAATATGGCTAGCTAGGTGCGTGATTCCAAGTGAAGGACACCATGTGAACAAAGAGACTACGTGAAAGATAAATATGGCAAAGTGCATGCGTGATTTGAAGTGAAGGACACCATGTAGAACAAGAAACTCTGAGACAAATCGGCTAGAGTCGCATGAGTGGGTACTAAGTGTTCCCAATAATATGCAAGTAGACTAAATAAATGATGTATGATGGGTACATGTCTTTGAAGCAATTAAATGTCGAGGATTGATCCGAATTGTTCAAGCAGGATGGTTTGTGTGGTGACATTGTGGTTTGGACCTACACTTATAGTGAATGAAATGTGGTGAAAATGAATTGTGGCATATACATATATCACGATAAAATGAGGTTAGCATAAAGAATGTGTGAAAGAGTAGAAATTAGTATTAAAGCTGTTTTTAGATGGCAGTGATGACGTGATTTTGAAAAATCACCAAAAATAAGGAGGAATATAATTAGAGAGTTGAATGAGATGTAAATTAAAGCTTAATGAGTCTACTCTTATATAAAAGAAGCAGGGCAAAGCAAAGGAATTCTATATTTTGAGATATTTACAATTGTAACTGACTTGCTCAGGATGAATACGTGATCCCTATTTCCACTTTGAAAAATCATTAAAAATTGTACAAAGCAAACTAAGAAATATAGTTTACATGCCTAAATTCCTTATTGAGACTAGTTTTAAATACAACAGACTTCAGGGTTGTTTGAGTTATGTACTGAGAGAAATTCAATTCGTAGTGGACAGAGGTCAGGCCAGTCAATTTATGTAACAGGAAACTTTAACTAATAAGCTGTACTAATCTGCTGAACCAAAAATTATAAAAAAATTTAGCAAGAAGCTTTATGAGTCTAGATTCAGGAAATTTCACGAAATGATATAATTTGAGTTTTGTAACTCGAGTTATGATTTATTTAGTGAATATGACCACAGCGAGAGACGACAATCGAAGTGGAATAAGTAGTGAAGTTAAAGTAGACATACTTTAATTGTTGTGTAAACATGTTAGATTCTTAAATTGAGTATTTACATACTACTTACTAAGCTATAAACTTACTTCGTTTTCTCTCTTTTTGTCTTATAGTGTTCTCCGAGCTTGCTCTGAGATCAAGGATCGTGAAGATCTACCCACCTATCACTTTTGGGTATTTGAACTAAATGTTTTGAATTATGGCATGTATAGTAGGCAAAAATTATTTTGTTATGTGTCATATTTGTCTAGGTTTAAAATATTGAATTCTGATACTCGACCGATTACTTTTGTACAAGCCATAAAAGTTAGCTAATATTGTTCAAGATATATATTATCGATGCACATTATCAAATGGGATGACATATTTCTATCTTAGTATATGTTATATTACGGTAATACCTTGTATCTACGATTAAAGCGGCTGATATGGGTAAGGGTTATTACATTTAGTAATATCGAGCTATGGTTTAGTGGTTCTCGGACTAATAAAGTGTGTGTAAAAGTCTAGCTATACATGCCATAAAAATATTGTGATAGTGTGGTGACTCACGTTATTCTAAAGTATGTTTTATTTTAATATAGTAATGGATCCACGAAGGAGCTACGGTGATGATCTTTTTCTAATGTAATGCACTCACTAAAGGGACGCGCATTTGTGGAAAATAGACACTGAGACATTAGGACAAGGAGATGAGGCTCGGGGCGCTTTCTCCAAATGATGAACAATTGGTATCTTGAATTTATTCGAGCAAATCAAATGCTCAACCTCCTCCACCCCTCACATACCTCAGGGCAGATTCTGTATGCACTCGAGGTATAAATTTGGTAAGAATAGACAAGCCTCAGGTTGACAAGATTGAAAACAAAGTAGAAGAGTTTAGAGCAAAGGTTGATGATGATCTGAAAGCGGATTACGGCTTGAAAATTCTACCGTGTGTTTGATGAGCTCTCATGTACACGAGGAATTCTTAAAGTGTGTTGTATCACTTTTGAGAGATTCGACCTACCATTGGTGAAGACTTTGGTTCACGATGGTGCAAAAGAAAAAGTTACTGGGATTTCTTCGGGAAGAATTTAGAAAAAATACATAAGTCGGTGATTTATTGATCAAATGGAAGGAGTTCCTTGAATTGAAACAAGGAAAAATGTACATGATGTGAGTATGAGCGAATTTGTAAGACTAAGCCAAGTATGCCAGAATGTGTGTCACAAAGGCCATTATGTGTAGAAGATTTGAAGATGGGCTGAATAGAGGACATTAAAGTGTTTGTAGGGATTTTGGAGTTGAAAGAATTTGTAGTATTGGTTGATCGAGCTCTTAAAGCTAGAAGAATTGAACAAAGAAAGAAGAAAAAGGCTATTGAGGCTCGAGATGTCGAGAAAAAGAGCAGATAAATAAGCCATTTCAATCTCAACCAAAAGAGGTCAAAAGACAAACCCTCGAATAGCAGTTTCAATTGAGGATTTACAGAGATAAGTGGTAGAGCATATTAAGGTCTAAAGCTCAAGCTACTTGGCAAGTAAGTGTGGGTAATGTCACGACCTAAAGCAGAGTCTGTCGACAATGTGAAGCAACATTATATGGTGAGTGTTGGGGGAAAGCGAGCTTGTTTGAGTCTTGCAGTTCTCATGAGCATTTTATTAGAGGCTGGGAGAAGGTTAAAGAAGAAAGATTTGAGTGTTAGGCGAATACCAGATTAGTAGAGGTAGACCAAGAGAAATCTGGGGAGGTGGGACTAGTAATGAAGCTGTGATGAAAGATTTAGCGGCAAGATCGAAGCTAGAGCACTGCTGAAAGCTTATGCTATCGTCTTTCGAGAAGATGCATCATCTCCGATGTCATTCTTGGTACATTTCTCTTTATGATACTATTGTTATTGCATTGATTGATCCAGGTCCACCCATTCCTATATTTGCATGAATTTAGTATCCAATAAAAAGTTACTGTTGAATTCTTGAGTTCTGATTAAAATGTCGAACCCTTGAAACCAATATGTGCTAGTTGACAAGGTTTGCAAGATTGCCCATTAATGATTCAAAGTCCTTTGTTTTCGGTAACCAATCTTATTACCATTTGGTGAGTTTGACGTTATCTTGGGAATGGGTAGTTAACATTGTATGATGCTAAGGTAGATTGTAAACAAAAGACACTAGAGTTAAAATGTGAAAATGGAGAAATGCGTAGGTTGAAGCACGAACGAATCAAATAAATTGCCTATGGTGATTTAGCACATATACTGCCTGCAGAAATATGAGAAAAGGGTGTGAAGCTTATAAACTTATGTAATGAATGTTGAGATGTCTCAAGCTGAAATTTGAATCGATACCTATAGTGCTGTGAGTTTCGGATGTATTTCGGGAGGAATTGCAGGTTGCCTCAAAGCGAGAGAGATGGATTTTGCCATTGATTTGTTCTTGAATTTTGCTTACCGATCTCGATTACTCCATATAGAATGGCTCATTGAATTAAAAAATTGAAGGCTCGATTCGAGAGGGTAACGAGACAAAGGATTTGTGAGGCCAAGTTTCTCTCCACAGAATGCTCTGTATTATTACGTGAAGAAGGATGGTTCAATGAGACTTTGCATTGATTACTGTCGACAATAAAGTGACTATAAAGAACAAGTACCCATGCGAGGATTGATGATTTATTCGATCGGTTAAAGGGGCCACGCAGTGTTTTCAAAAGATTGATTTGAGAGTCTGGTTACTATCAATTTGAGGTTAAGAAGTGGGATGTCTTGAAAGCGCTTTAGGACAAGGTATGGACATTATGAGTTTACAGTGATGCCTTTTGGCTTAACAAATGCTCGACCATATTTATGGACTTAATGAATCGATTTTCGGCCATATTTGGATAAGTTTGTAGTAGTGTTTATAGATGACATTTTAATTTATTCTCGAGGATGAGTTTGAACATAGAACACTTGAGAACTATATTGCGGATCTTGAGAGAAAAGAAAGCTGTTGCCAGGTTTAGTAAAAGTGAGTTACGGCCCGTGAAATTGGATTTTTAGGGGCATATAGTCTCGGTGATGGTATTGGGTGGATCAAGCAAGATTTACTGCGATCGTTGATTGGAAACATGAAATATATCTGAGGTTAGAAGCTTTTGAAACTTGGCGGGTATTATAAGCGTTTTGTTGAAGGATTTTCGATAATTACCTCTCCTATGATTAAATTGATGGAAAGAATGTTGAGTTTGAATGGGTGATAAATATCAACGAGAGTTTTGAAAAGTTGAAACCACGATTAGTTGAAGCACCAATTTTGTCTGTTGAGATCGGGAAAGGAGTTAAGTAATTTATAGTGATGCATCATTGTGAGGCCTTGGATGTGTGTTTGATGCAAGAGGGCAAAATAGTAGCTTATGCTTGAGGCGAGTTAAAACCGCATGAAGAACTATCCTACACATGATTTGGGCCTGGCTGCATTGTTTTTGCCTTGAAGATTTGGCGACATTATTTATCGGTGAAAAAGTAAATTTTCTTGATCACAAAAGTTTGAAGTACTTGATGAATCAAAAGGACCTAAATTTAAGTGAAGATAAACGAATTATTAAAGGATTATGATCTAGTGATTGATTATCATCAGGGAAAAGCAAATGTAATTCTTTGCGCCTTGACGAAAAATTTCTTTTCACTTTGAGAGCCATGAACACGGGGTTAGCATTATCGACGGAGGTCAATTTTAGCGAGAGATGAGAGCTAAACCGTTATTTCTCGATTGATTTGTGATGCTCAAAAGAATGATAGTGAGTTGCGGATCAAGAGAACTCAATGCAAATCGAGGTTATATTTCGAGTTTTCGAGTTGGACGAGATGATGTTTGATGTTTGGGCAGAATATGTGTCGAAAAAATGATAAATTGATTGAAAAATATTACATGAGTAGCCCAATGGTACATTTATCGAGTCACCACAGTAGCACAAAAATGTATAATGATTTAAAGAACATTTGTATTGGTGGCGAGGTATGAAAAGGACATTTCTGAATTTGTAACTAAGTGTTTGATCATCAAACAAGTAAAAAGGTGAACATCAAGTACCTTGAGGATTACTGCTAGCCATTATTAAGTGCACGAGTGGAAATGGGACAAGATTACCATGGATTTTGTAACGGTTTGCCTTTAACTCCTAAAGAAGGATCTTTGTTTGGGTAGTGGTTGATAGATTAACAAAAGTCAGCCACTTTATACGATGCGTCTGATTACTCACTTGATAAATTAGTAAGATTATATATTCTTTGAAATTGTGAAGTTGCGGAGTACCTATGTCTATAATATCGGATAGAGATCCAAGATTTACCTCGAGATTTTGGAAAAAGTTACAAGAAGCTTTGGGTACAAAATTGAACTTTAGTACGCATTTCATCCACAAGCGGATGGTCAAGCGGAAAGAGTAATCCGGTACTCGAAGATATGCTTAGAATCTTGTGTTTTAGAATTTGGAGGTAGTTGGGAGAAATATCTATCTTTGATTGAGTTTGCCTACAATAACGATTTATCAATCAAGTATACAAATGGCACCGTCTGAAGCCTTATATGGTAGTAAGTGTCGGACTCCTTTATATTGGACCGAGCTTAGTGAGAAAGCAGTTCCGGAGTTGATCTAGTTAAAAAGAAACGAAGAAAATAAAAGTAATTGAGGATTGCTTGAAAGGCGCTGTGAGATCGACAAAAGTCATATCTGATTTAAAAGAAAAAGATTGAATTTCAAGTGGGTGATAAAGTGTTCTTGAAGGTGTCACCATGGAAAAAGATTCGAGATTTAGTCGAAAAACCAAGTTGGTCAGCGTTTTTATTGGGCGTCTGAGATTCTTGAGAGGAATTGGACCGATGGCATATCGGTTGGCCTACTTACGAGCGAGTTAGAAAAGATTCATAGCGTGTTTCATATATCAATGTTGCGATGTTATCGTTACGATCCTTCACATGTGATTTCCCAATGAAATTGAGATTCGATCGGATATGACCTATGAGGAGGAACCAATAAAGATTTTGGCTAGAAGTTAAGCGATTAAGAAACAAAAGTATAGCCTTAGTGAAAGTATTGTAGCACAGACATGGGATAGAAGAGGCTCACGTAGAAACACGAGGAAGCTATGAGGAAGCAGTACCCAAACCTCTTTCTGGGTAAGATTTTAGGGGCGAAAATCTCTAAAGAGAAATTGTGAACAACCGAATTAGAGCCTAATCCGAATAGTGGTTTCGTGAACCACAAATCAGAGATAGAAATAATTGTTTATAAATATTTTGGGGTTTATGATATGATTGCATGATTGTGTGAAAATTTACGTGATGAAATTCTATACCTAAAAATGTTTAAATTGAAAGTAGGGACTAAATCGAATAAGTTGCAAAATTTGCATACTAGAAATTTTTAGTATGAAATTGTTTTGAAATATTTATTAGGAGGTCTTAAATAGCAATTCTACCAATTTTAAGTTCATGGACAAATTTAGGACATGGAAGGAATTTTGGAAAGATTTAGTAGTAAAGGGTATTTTAGTCATTTTGATATTAAATGAAATAAAATGGGAAAAATAACACAAAATAGTCATCTTCCCATTTAGTTGCTGAAACTTCACTCTCTCCATAGCTAAAGGTTCTTCAACTTTCAAGCTCCATAGTAAGTGATTCTAAGCCCGTTTTAATATTCTTCTACGTTTTGGAATCCAGGAGCTCGATTAAGCTTATGCTAGTAATAATTTAACCTAGGGTTCATATTTGGAAAAATACCCATAGGTGAAATTTGTGTATTTTGATGTTTTATGATAGAATATGAGGTTTTAAATTGTATTAAATAATTTGTGCTACTCGGTTTTAAGTGAAAGCGAGTAAAAGCAGCATAATCGGTAAAATACCTAATGTTCATAACTATGATGATAGTAGGAATTTGATGTTGTTGTAGAAGAAAAATGTTCAGCATATCATAAAACATAAGAATAAGGGCTGAAATTAAATTCCGAGCCTAGGGGCAAAATTGTAATTTTGTAAAAGTTAGGGGGCAAAAATGTAATTTTTCTACAATGTGATTTTGGATTGAAATAAATAGTATGAGTATTAAATGAGCTAAATGTGTTATTATAGATCAAGAAAGGCGTGAGGCCCGACCTCGAGCAGGGGAAAGAAAAGTTTTGGACTAAATTGCAAAATTTCCATATTTTTGCACCAAATGTAATTAATATGTAAATATTACAATAATTTCATGTACATTCTTATATTTCAGCCTATTATATAAATATACTAGCTGATGTTAAAATATAAATTGACTATGGGAAGAATGAAATAAATATAGAGAGAGATCCGGTTGAACATTAGGAGATCGAAAGAAATAGAGGGCGTAGCTAGGTCACATGTATGATCTTGAGTGCACATCATGTGTACAAAAAACTGAGACACCTGTAGTAGCTAGGTCACATCGTGATCTGAGATGTATCCCATGTAGACAAAGAGAGCTCGTGAAGATAAATGTAGCTAAATGCATGCGTGATTCCAAGTGAAGGACACCATGTGAACAAGAGAGCTACGTGAAAGATAAATGTAGCTAGGTGCATGCGTGATTCCAAGTGAAGGACACCATGTGAGACAAGAGAGCTCTGAGACAAATCGACTGGAGTCGCATGAGGTGGTACTAAGTGTTCCCCATGTGTACAAGAAGCCAGAACTAAATGAAATATGATGGTGGAAACGACAATATTTGAAGCAGATTAAATATCGAGGATTGATCAAGATTGTTCAGCAGGATGGTTTTGTGGTGACATTGTGGTTTGGACCTACACTTATAGTGAATGAAATGTGGTGAAAATGAATTGTGGCATATACATATATCGATAAAATGAGGTTAGCATAAAGAATGTGTGAAAGAGTGAAATTAGTATTAAAGCTGTTTTTAGATGGCAGCAGTGACGTGATTTTGAAAAATCACCAAAATAGGAGGAATATAATTAGAGGTTGAATGAGATGTGAAATTAAAGCTTAATGAGTCTACTTTCATATAAAAGAAGCAGGACAAACAAAGGAATTCTATATTTTGAGATATTTACAATTGTAATTGACTTGCTCAGGATGAATACATGATCCCTGTTTCCACTTTGAAAAATCATTAAAAATTGTACAAAGCAAACTAAGAAATATAGTTTACATGCCTAAATTCCTTATTGAGACTAGTTTTAAATACAACAGACTTCAGGGTTGTTTTGGTTATGTACTGAGAGAAATTCAATTCGTGGTGGACAGAGGTCAGGCTAGTCGAGGCTGTGTAATAGGGAAACTTTAACTAATAAACTGTACTAATCTGCTGAACCAAAATTATAAAAAAATTTAGCAAGAAGCTTTATGAGTCTAGATTCAGGGAAATTTCTACGGATATGAATTTCGAGGTTTGTAACTCGAGTTATGATTTATTTAGTGAATATGACACCGAGAGACAGAACTTAATAAAGTGGAATAAGTAGTGAAGTTAAAGTAGACATACTTGAATTGTTGTATAAACATGCATTAGATTCTTAAATTAGTATTTACATACTACTTACTAAGCTATAAGCTTACTTAGTTTTCTCTCTTTTGTCTTATAGTGTTCTCGACTTTCAAAGTCAAGGATCGTGAAGATCTACCGCTTATCATACATTTAGGGTATTTGAACTAAATGTTTTGAATTATGGCATGTATAGTAGGCAAAAAATTATTTTGTTATGTGTCATATTTGTCTAGGTTTAAAATATTAGATTCTGATTACTAAACCAGATTACTTTATACAAGCCATAAAGTTGGCTATTATTGTTCAAGATATATATTATCACGTGCATTATCAAATGGGATGACATATTTCTATCTTAGTATATGTTATGTTACAGTAATACCTTGTATCATTAAATGACGATAACGGGTAAGGAATTAATTATTACATTAGTGATATCGAGCTATGGTTTAGTCGGTTCTCGGACTAATAAAGTGTATGTAAAAGTCTAGCTATACATGCCATAAAAATATTGTGATAGTATGGTGACTCTGATTATTCTAAAGCTGTGTTTTGTTTTAATATAGTAATGGATCTGAAGGGCTGCGGTGATAATCTTTGCTAATGTCGTAAGCTCACTTTAAAGGACCCTTTGCTGTGGAAAAGAATGACACTGAGACATTGGGACAAGGAGATGAGGCTGGGGCGCCTTTCTCCAAATGATGAACAATTGGTATACTTGAATTTATTGAGCAAATCCAAATGCTCAACCTCCTCCACCCCCTCCTATACCTCGAAGCGATTCTGTAGGCTGCTCAAGGTATAAATTTGGTAAGAATAGAACAAACCTCAGGTTGACAAGATTAGAAAACAGGGCGAAGAGTTTAGAGCAAGGTTGATGATGATACGAAAGCGGAATTGCGGCTTGAAAATTCTACCGTGTATTTGATGAGCTCTCATGTACACAGAGGAATGCTTAAAGTGTCTTTGTATCACTTTTGAGAGATTGACCTACCACGGTGGAAGACTTTAGTTGGATGGTGCCAAAAGAAAAGTTACTTGAATTTCTTCGGGAAGAATTTAGAAAGAAATACATAAGTCGGCGATTTATTGATCAAAAGCGGAAGGAGTTCCTTGAATTGAAGCAAGGAAAAATGTACATAGGAGTATGAGCAGCAATTTGTGAGACTTCGCAAGTATGCAGGGAATGTATGTGTCACAAAGGCCATTATATGTAGAAGATTTGAAGATGGATTTGAATGAGGGACATTAAAGTGTTTATAGGGATTTTGGAGTTGAAAGAATTTGTAGTATTGGTTGATCGAGCTCTTAAAGCGAAGAATTGAACAAAGAAAGAAGAAAAGGCTGCTATTGAGGCTCGAGATGTCGAGAAAAAGGCAGGATAAGTAAGCCATTTCAATCTCAACCAAAAGGGTCCAAAGAGACAAACCCTCGAATAGCGGAGTTCAATTGGGGATTTACGAGAGATCAATGGTAGAGCATATTCGAGTCTAAAGCTCAAGCTACTTGATTGGCAAGTGTGGGTAATGTCGACCTAGAAAGCCAGTGTCGGCAATGTGGCGAGGCAACATATATGGTGAGTGTTGGGGACCGGCGAAGCTTGTTTGAGTCTCACGGTTCTGTGAGCATTTTATTAAAGTAATCCAGGAGAAGGTTAAAGAAGAAAGATTTGAGTGTTAGGCGAATACCACAGATTAGTAGAGGTAGACCACCGAGAAATCTTGGAGGTGGGACTAGTAATAGAAAGCTGTGATGAAAGATTTAGCGGTAAAATCGAGAAGCTAGAGCACTGCTAGAGCTTATGCTATCACGTGCTCGAGAAGATGCATCATCTCCGATGTCATTCTTGGTACATTTTCTCTTTATGATACTATTGTTATTGCATTGATTGATCACAGGTCCACCATTTCCTATATTTGCATGAATTTAGTATCCAATAAAAAGTTACACTGTGAATTCTTGAGTTCTGATTAAAATTATCGAACCCCTTAGGCCAATATGTGCTAGTTGACAAGGTTTGCAAGAATTGCCCATTAATGATTCAAGATCCTTCATTTCAGGCCAACTTGATCTTATTACCATTTGGTGAGTTTGGCGTTATCTTGGGAATGGTGGTTAACATTGTATGATGCTAAGGTAGATTGTAAACAAAAGACACTAGAGTTAAAATGTGAAAATGGAGAAAGTGCAGAGGTTGAAGCAGAACCGAGATCAAATAAATTGCCTATGGTGATTTCGCTTTTACATATACTGCGAAATACATGAGAAAAGGGTGTAAAGCTTATAAAGCTTATGTAATGAATGTTGAGATGTCTCAAGCGAAATTTGAATCGATACCTATAGTTACATGAGTTTCGGATGTATTTCGGAGGAATTGCAGGGTTGCCTCAAGCAGAGAGATAGATTTTGCCATTGATTTGTTCGGGTCTTTGCTAGATCTCGATTACTCCATATAGAATGGCTCATTGAATTAAAAGAATTGAAGGCTCGATTCGGGGAGTTAACAGACAAGGGATTTGTGAGGCAAGGTTTCTCTCACAGGGTGCTCTGTATTATTAAGTAAAGAAGAAGGATGGTTCAATGAGACTTTGCATTGATTACAAATCGACAATAAGGTGACTATAAAGAACAAGTACCCATTCTTAGGATTGATGATTTATTCGATCGGTTAAAGGGGGCCACGGTGTTTTCAATTGATTTGATTTGATGCAGTTACTGTCATTTGAGAGTTAAGAAGTCAGATGTCAGAAAACCGCCTTTAGGACAAGGTTATGGACATTATGAGTTTACGGTGATGCCTTTTGGCAACAAATGCTCCGATACATATTTATGGACTTAATGAATCGGATTTTCCGGCCATATTTGGATAAGTTTGTAGTAGTGTTTATAGATGACATTTTAATTTATTCTCGAGATGAGTTTGAACATGCGAACACTTGAGAACTATATTGCGAGATCTTGAGAGAAAAGAAAGTTTTGCCAAGTTTAGTAAAAGTGAGTTACGGCCCGTGAAGTCGGATTTTTTTGAACATATAGTCTGGGTGATGGTATTGGGTGGATCCAAGCAAGATTTACGATCGTTGATTGAAAGCGCCCAGTATATCTGAGGTTAGAAGCTTTTGAAACTTGGTAGGGTATTATAAACGTTTTGTTGAAGGATTTTTCGATAATTGCCTCCTATGATTAAATTATTTGCGGAAAGAATGTTGAGTTTGAATGGGTGATAAATGTCCATGAGTTTGAAAAGTTGAAAGCCACGATTATTTGAAGCACCAATTTTAAATCTGATAAAGATCGGAAAGAGTTAAGTAATTTATAGTGATGCATCATTGTGGAGCCTTGGATGTGTGTTGATGCAAGAGAACAAAGTAGTAACTTATGCTTGAGCGATTCAAACAATAGGAAGAACTATCCTACACATGATTTGGGGCGGCATTTGTTGTTTTTACCTTGAAGATTTGGCGACATTATTTATCTGATGAAAAATGCGAATTTTCACGATCACAAAAGTTTGAAGTACTTGATGAATCAAAGGACCTAAATTTGCGGCCAATGAAGGTAACAGGTATTAAAGGATTATGATCTAGTGATTGATTATCATCAGGAAAAGCAAATATAATTCTTTGGCCTTGTAAGAGAAAAATTTCTTTTCACTTTGAGAGCCATGAACACAGGTTAGCATTGTCGATGTGAGTCAATTTTACTTGAGATGAAAGCTAAACCGTTATTTCTCCAGTTGATTTGTGATGCTCAAAAGAATGATAGTGAGTTTTGCGGATCAAGAGAACTCAATCTGGAATCGAGGTTATGACTTCAGTTTTCGAGTTGGACGGGATGGTATTTTGATGTTTGAAGAACGAGAATATGTGTCTTAGAAAAATGATAAATTGATTGAGAAAATATTACATGAGGCTACAATGGTCATTTATCGGTTCACCTGGTAGCACAAAATGTATAATGATTTAAAGAAAATTTATATTGGTGGCGGTATGAAAAGGACATTACTGAATTTGTAACTAAGTGTTTGATCATCCACAAGTAAAAATTTGAACATCAAGTACCTTGAGGATTACTTCAGCCCATTAATGGTGCACAGTGGAAATGGGACAAGATTACCATGGATTTTGTAACGGTTTGCCTTTAACTCCTAAAAGAAGGATCTTTTGGGTAGTGGTTGATAGATTAACAGTCAGTCATTACTTTATACGGTGCGTCAGATTACTCACTTGATAAATTAGCGAGTTATATATTCTTTGAAATTGTGAAGTTGCACGGAGTACCTATGTCTATAATATCAGATAGAGATCCAAGATTTACCTCGAGATTTTGGAAAAAAGTTACAAGAAGCTTTGGGTACAAAATTGAACTTTAATACCGCATTTCATCCACAAGCAGATGGTCAAGCGGAAAGAGTAATCAATTTTCGAAGATATGCTTAGATCTTTGTGTTTTAGAATTTGGAGGTAGTTGGGAGAAATATCTATCTTTGATTGAGTTTGCCTACAACAATAGAGTTATCAATCAAGTATACAAATGGCCGTCTGAAGCCTATATATAGGTACGTAAGTTTAGGACTCCTTTATATTGGACCGAGCTTAGTAGAAAAGCAGATTCGGAGTTGATCTGGTTAAAAAGCGAAGAAAATAAAAGTAATTCGGGATTGCTTGAAAGCTGCTTGGATCGACAAAAGTCATATCTGATTTAAAAAAGAAAGGATTGAATTTCAAGTGGGTGATAAAGTGTTCTTGAAGGTGTCACCATGGAAAAAGATTAAAGATTTAGTCGAAAAGGCAAGTTGAGTCCGCGTTTATTGGGCGTCTGAGATTCTTGAAGAATTGGACGATGGCATGTCGGTTGGCCTTACTGCGGAGAGTTAGAAAAGATTCATAACGTGTTTCATGTATCAATGTTGCGATGTTATCGTTCTGATCCTTCACATGTGATTTCCCCAATGAAAATGAGATTCGATCGGATATGACCTATGAGGAGGAAACCAATAAAGATTTTGGCTCAAAGAAGTTAAGCAGTTAAGAAACAAAAGTATAGCCTTAGTGAAAGTATTGTAGCACAGACATGGGATAGAAGAGGCTACGTAGGAACACGGGAAGCTATGAGAAGATTGCCCAAACCTCTTTCTAGAGTATTTTTGGGGCGAAAATCTCTAAAGGGAGAATTGTGACAACCCGAATTAAAGGCCTAATCGGAATAGTGGTTTTGTGACCACAAATCAGAGATAGAAATAATTGTTTTATAAATATTTTGGGGTTTATGATATGATTGCATGATTGTGTGAAATTTTCGTGATGAAATTCTATGCCTAAAGTGTTTAAATTGAAAGTAGGGACTAAATCGAATAAGTTGCAAAATTTGCATACTAGAAATTTTAGTATGAAATTGTTTTGAAATATTTATTAGGAGGTCTTAAATAGCAATTCTACCAATTTTAAGTTCATGGACAAATTTAGGACATGGAAGGAATTTTGGAAAGTTTAGTAGTAAGAATTATTTTAGTCATTTTGATATTAAATGAAATAAAATGGGAAAATATAACACAAAATAGTCATCTTCCCATTTAGTTGCTGCGAAACTTACTCTCTCCATAGCTAGGGATTCTTCAACTTTCAAGCTCCATAGTAAGTGATTCTAAACCCGATTTTTAATGTTCTTTACGTTTTTGGAATCCGGATAGCTCGATTAAGCTTATGCTAGTAATAATTTAACCTAGGGTTCATATTTGGAAAAATACCCATAATTGAAATTTGTGTATTTTGATGTTTTATGATAGAATATGAGGTTTTAAATTGTGTTAAATAATTTGTGCTACTCGGTTTTAAGTGAAAGCAGTAAAAGCTGCATATCGGTAAAAATACCTAATGTTCATAACTATATGATAGAGTAGAATTTGATGTTGTTGTAGAAGAGAAAATGTTCAGCATATCATAAAACATAAGAATAAGTGCTGAAATTAAATTCCAGGCCTAGAGGCAAAATTGTAATTTTGTAAAAGTTAGGAGGCAAAATGTAAATTTTCTGCAATGTGATTTTTGGATTGAAATAAATAGTATGAGTATTAAATGAGCTAAATGTGTTGTATTATAGATCAAGAAAGTAGCGGAGGCGACCTCGAGCAGGGGAAAAGAAAAGTTTTGGACTAAATTGCAAAATTTCCATATTTTTCAAAAATTAGATGTATGTAAATATTACAATAATTTCATGTACATTCTTATATTTCAGCCTATTATATAAATATACTAGCTGATGTTAAAATATAAATTGACTATGGGAAGAATGGAAATAAATATAGAGAGATCCGGGTTGAACATTGAGGGAAGATCAGATGAAATAGAGGGGCGTAAGCTAGGTCACATGTATGATCTTGAGTGCACATCATGTGTACAAAGAAAACTACGAGACACCACAGTAGTAAGCTAGGTCACATGCGTGATCTGAGAGATGTATCCCATGTAGACAAGAGAGCTACGTGAAAGATAAATGTAGCTAGTGTGCATGCGTGATTCCAAGTGAAGGACACCATGTAGACAAGAAGGCTACGTGAAAGATAAATATAGCTAGGTTCGCATGCGTGATTCCAAGTGAAGGACACCATGTGAACAAGAGAGCTACTGAGACAAATCGGCTAGGTGCAGCATGAGGTGGTACTAAGTGTTCCTTGTGTACAAGAGGTAGAACTAAATGAAGTATGATGGGTGGGTGTATGTCTTGGAAATTCAGAAATGTCGAGGATTGATCCGAATTGTTCAACAGGATGGTTTTGTGGTGACATTGTGGTTTGGACCTACACTTATAGTGAATGAAATGTGGTGAAAATGAATTGTGGCATATACATATATCACGATAAAATGAGGTTAGCATAAAGAATGTGTGAAAGAGTGAAATTAGTATTAAAACTGTTTTTAGATGGCAGCAGGTGACGTGATTTTGAAAAATCACCAAAAATAGGAGAATATAATTAGAGGTTGAATGAGATGTGAAATTAAAGCTTAATGAGTCTACTTTCATATAAAAGAAAAGCAGAGGGCAAGCAAAGGAATTCTATATTTTGAGATATTTACAATTGTAACTGACTTGCTCGAGGATGAATACGTGATCCCTGTTTCCACTTTGAAAAATCATTAAAAATTGTTACAAAGCAAACTAAGAAATATAGTTTACATACCTAAATTCCTTATTGAGACTAGTTTTAAATACAACAGACTTGAGGGTTGTTTGAGTTATGTACTGAGAGAAATTCAATTCATCAGTGGACAGAAGTCAGGCCAGATCGGTACTGTGTAACAGGAACTTTACACTAATAAACTGTACTAATCTGCTAGACCAAAAATTATAAAAAAAATTGCAGAAGCTTTATGAGTCTAGATTCAGGAAATTTTGGATATGAATTTCGAGTTTTGTAACTCGAGTTATGATTATTTAGTGAATATGACACAGCAGAGACAAAGCAATGAAGTGGAATAAGTAGAAGTTAAAGTAGACATACTTGAATTGTTGTGTAAACATGTTAGATTCTTAAATTAGTATTTACATACTACTTACTAAGCTATAAGCTTACCGTTTTTCTCTTTTGTCTTATAGTGTTCTCGCTTCAGTCAAGGATCGTGAAGATCTACCCGCCTATCATACATTGGGGTATTTGAACTAAATGTTTTGAATTATGGCATGTATAGTAGGCAAAATTATTTTGTTATGTGTCATATTTGTCTAGGTTTAAAATATTATTCGATTTTTCGACCGTTACTTTTACAAGCCATAAAGTTGGCTAATATTGTTCAAGATATATTTATCGATGCATTATCAAATGGGATGACATATTTCTATCTTGGTATATGTTATGTTAAGTAATACCTTGTATCCTTTTGACATTAGCGGGTGGGGTGTTTGGTTTGAATTTGGCAATTGATTGACTTTGAGACAATTTGTTAAAGGTTTAGCCTGGTGGTAATGCCGCATTACTCTAAAGTTTTACTATGGGGTTTAGCTTGGGTTGGTAATCCAAAAGATTAAGGTTCACAGTGCATACTTAAGATGACTACTCGTATGATTTGACGGAAATGGTTATCCATGAGATTTCCTAGAAATTCAGCAGAATTAACATGCTAAAATAAAAATGGGAATATTGAATTGATGAGCTCATCTAAGACTAATGACATGATGTATTGTTATAAGACTAACTTGATGATTGAGTGTA
>NW_026440495.1:0-20182 GCF_025698485.1 Gossypium arboreum
CATCAAAATAAATTTTAAATTATTTTTTACCTCGGTTTTGTCCCGAAACCAATCGACTAGGGTCAATTTTGGGCTATCACAACTCTCCCCACTTAAGAAATTTTCGTCCCGAAAATCTTACGGTAAATAGGTTTGGATATCGCTCTTTAGGTTCTCGGTCTCCCAAATAGCTTCTTCTATCCGGCGAGCCATAACACTTTCACGGAGAACCGTTGTTATAACTCTTTCACTTCCGTGATAGGATCGAATCGGTTCTTCCTCATAACTCATATTAGCTTGAATTTCAATTTCGATGGACTAATCACGTGCGATGGATCGGGTCATAGTGTCGAAGCATCGAAGCGTGAAAGACATCGTGAACCTTTTTGATTCGGGGCAAAATCAAGCGATATGCCCTTTGGACCACTTCGCTTCGGATATCTCCTTAGGCCCAATGAACCTCGGGCTCGACTTGCCCTTATGGCGAATCGAGTATCTTTTTCCAAAGCGATACCTTGAAAACACTTTATCACCCACGATACTCGATATCCTTACGCTTGGATCCGTCCGACCCGACTATCGGAGGCTATCTTGGACTTTCACGGATTACTTTCACTTTACATTACATCTCTAATCAAATCCACCCGAAAATCTTGCTTTCACGAGCTCGGTCAAAACAATGGTGTCGGCATTTACGGCCGTACAAGGCCTCGTGGGTGCCATCTTAATACTTGATTGAAAATTTGTTGTTAGGAATTCAATCAATGGCAAATACCGTTCCCATGAACCACTAAACTCGAGGGCGCAACATCTTAACATATCCTCATGTATCGAATTATCGCTCGGATTGACCATCGGTTTGGGGTGAAAAGCGGTGCTAAATGCAACTTGGTACCCAAAGCTTCTGCAACTTTTTCCAAAATCGTGAGGTAAATCTCGATCTCTATCCGACACGATGGAAATAGGCACCGTGTAATCTCACAATCTGAAAAGCGTACAATTGGCTAATTTGTCCATTGAAAAATCCGTGCGTCGGGGACAAAGTGGGGACTTAGTCAATCTATCTACCGACCCAAACGCATCCTTCTTACTTCGACAATGGCGGTCCAGGATACAAAGTCCATTGTGATTCGATCCCATTTCCACTCGGGTATCGTGATTGGTGAAGTAATCGAAGGCACGATGTTGCTTTCACTTGTTGACATATTAAACATCTCGAAACAAAGTCGGAGATGTCTCGCTTTACCATGCCACCAAACCGCGTTTCAAATCATTGTACATCTTCGTACTCCCGGTGGATTGCCATTCGGCTACAATGGGCTTCATTAGATTATCGAAATGAGTTCGAATTCTTTGGAACACAGGCGACTTTGAACCTCAAACAATCGTCATATCGATTTGAAATTCCAGTCCTTGTTAGGAACACACTCGGCCGTTTTGGCCAACTCGTCATCGACTTTCGACTTCTCGAATTTGATGTATCAATAGTGGTTTGGCTTTCAATTCAGCTACTAACACACTATCGGATCGAGCAGACAAGTGCGTTTCGCTCTAAAAGCGAATAATGATTTCTGACTCAAAGGCATCTAACCACATTCGCCTTTCGGGTGATAGTCAATAACCACCTCATAATCCTTTAACGCTCGAGCCAGCGTCTTTTCGCATGATTTAAGTCTCTTTGGGTCATCAAATATTTGAGACTTTTGTGATCCAGTACACATGGCACCTTTCACCAAATAAGTAATGTCGCCAAATCTTTAAAGCGAATCGATGGCGCCAATTCAAGATCATGGGTCGGATAATTTTTCTCGTGTGGCTTTAATTGCCTCGCGCATAGGCCACAACTCGACCTTCTTGCATCAATACACAACCTAATCCAAGTAGGGCGTCACTATAGATGACAAACTCTTTTTGGGACTCGGGTTGCACTAAATTGGGGCTTGATCAAATAAGTTTTCATTGATCGAAACTTTTGGCATTTCTCCGTCCATTCGAACCATCCTTTTGGGTAACCGTCATCGTGTATCGTTGAAAGCCTTTACAAATCGTCGGTAATAAGCAAGCCCCAAAACTCGAACTTAATATTTCTGGAGGCTTCCAATTAAGTATGGCTGAAATTTTATTGGTGACTCGAATACCCGTTGTCCACATGAAGTAACCCTCTTAAAAGAACTCACACTTAATGTTAATTGCTTATCGTAAGATTTGCGGCTAACCGGTGTTCCAATGGTTCATTTCTTGAATAGACCAAGATGTCATCAATGAACACGACTGTCGTCAAATATGGTAAAGATCGATTCATTAAATCCATAAATGGGGGTTAGTGAGCCCGGCTCACTAGGAACTCATAGTGACCATATCTTGTTGAAGCGGTCTTGGTGCGTCAGATCTCGGATTGCAATTGATAATAACCGATCTCAAATCTATTTTGAGAACAGGCTCCTTATTGATCGAACAAGTCATCGTCGTGTAGCGGATATTTGTTCTTTATTGCTTTATTAAGGCGGCGATAGTCGTCTACGGCATGGTTCCATCCCTTTTCACAAACAACCTGGCGCCCCAAGGCGAACAACTCGGACGACAAAACCCTATCCACCAATTCTTGCAAGGGCTTTCAACTCCTTTAATTGTTGGTGCCGTCACGGAGCTATCGATGGGTACGGTACCAATTCAATGCCAAATTCTATTTCCGAACGGTGGTAAAAGCAATTCTTGGAAAACATCGGGTATTCACAAACCCGGCCGTTGGGTTTTTTAGATTCCTTGTCCGACCGCATAGTCGCTTTACCCTTTTCTTACATATTTACGGGCCCTCGGCGATTTACGGTGGCAACCCTTTGTCCGTAGACTCAACCCGAATTATTTCATTATTGGCACCTCAAATCGATAGTCTTGCTCTTGCAATTTACAACCGCTCGTGCATGGTCAACCAATCCACAAAGATTTGCGGCTAAGCCTCAAAATTTTCTTGTAGCGATGGCCGACATAGAACCTTAAGGTCAAGAATTCCCTTCGCTTTTGGCGATGAACTCGTGAATACTTTTTGAACCGGTTTGGGAAAAATTCCCAAGTATCGCTCTCTAGGACCCGAAGTCGATATCCACCAAAGTCACTCCGTAGGGAATGGTCCTTTAAGCCTATGGGGGGGATAGTCTCACACCGGATGGTTATCCCCAAAACATTTCGGCACATCACACAAACCTTAAATTTGGCCCCATGTTTAATCCTATTTGGGCACGATTAATTTTCGATGGATTGTAGGTCTTATTGCATTTTGAAGGGGTTGTGGGCAGGGAGAATTTTGAAAACCATTCTTTATCCACAAAAAGGCCAGTCGTCTTGGGATTCTGGCCAAGGTTAGAGTCCGCTTTGCCCTTCTTCAAAAGGGCCCACCTTCCAATCATCAGCTACCCGGTTATCATATTGCATCAAAACCAAAGTCTTGGAATCACCCACTATGGTCACATTTAAGGATGTAACTAGACCCCAAACACATCAGGAGTCCTAGAATTGACTAAACCGTGGCCATACCAATAAAATTGTAAACCCAACCCGAGACCATTTATGAAACGGGGTTAACAAAAATTCACATGTTTGAAAAGAATTTCTATCAGGCGGAAGACTGCGTCCGTCCCTTAAAAACATATCTGAGTTTCAAAACTCGGAAACGGTTTCTAAATTTTCCTGAATTTGACTCATATTCCATCCTGGAATTTCTAAATTTTGGTTGGGCCAATTTACAGATTAGAAAGCCCCATGTTACAGGGATCGCTCTCTGACCTTCCGGGGATCGAATTCTTCTGTAAGGGCAACGGTGTCGGTTTCTAAAAAAGCCAAAAGGTCTGACATTGATTCTCAATTCTTTTGGATTTTTGAAACTTTCGAAGGGGACCCGAAACCGTTCTGGCCCTTTTCAAATGCTTCAATACCTTAACAGTAACTCTAGACCTTTCCTTCTTCCATATAAAATAGCTCTCAAGGTTCATTTACATACTTTTCATTTTAAACCTTCCACAATTTTTGGTGATTTTTCACATTAGACCGCTGGCAGATCTGTTTTGGTGGTCTTATTATTTTTGATCTAAACCAAAGTCTTGCCATACATGGTTCACATATGATCATTTTAACCATACCAATGGCTGATCATGTGACCAACACTCCCATCTCAATCCATAATCCCATGAACCTATATTACATTAAACCACAAATAGTCTAAGTTCATGTTTTTTCCCATCTAATATAATACATCTCACCATATAAACTTCAAACCCAAATGTCTAAGTTCTGCTTCCTTTTGAGCCTTTACATATACTTACATCCCATTTTAAACCAACAAGGGTATTATCATCCACAAAGTTCACAAAATTTATACCAAAATAGGGTAGTTGGAATTGACTTTATTGTCAATCCATTTAAAATTTAAACAGAGGCCAAACGCGGGGTAAGCATTTTTTTGCTTGAATCTCAAGGAAATTCACTTTAAAAACAATCATTCAAAACCAAATGTCATTTCTTAATGACTTCAATAATCATATTATTCAATCCCAATTTAGTTATAAAAATAACCCATTAAGGGATAACTGTTCCTCGGAGGGGATATTATACCTTTACCCTTTAAGCGCTAAAGAAACTTACCTTTCATTGGGAAATTTACAATATTAGCTAATTTTTCCGAAATAATTTTCAAATCACAACCGAAAGTTCGGTGTCCTATCTTCAATCCACATACTTATTAACCCGCCCAAGGTAGGACTTAAGGTTCAATTTACAAAGCCTTTCTTAATTTAAAACTTACAATTTGGTTTACATTACTACTAACTTGCCTTGGTTTAAGGTTATAATTTCAACAAATTGTCTTGGGCTTACGGGTACATTAATTTTAACCATACCAATAATCATTGGACAACTATTTCATTTTTATAACCAAACACAATTTTAATCACACAAATTAGCCATTAGCTTTTTCAATCTCAACCATAAATCAAAATCAATACACCATATTTCATTCCAAAATTCAAGTAAGGTCCTTTTGAGGCTTACCTGGATTTTCAGCCTTTTCGGGTATTATCACTTTTTCCTTCCCTTTCCAATTGGGCCCTTTAGTCTTGACTAATTAAACAAATTCAATTTATTAAAACCTATTGGAGCAGGCGAATATGCAAGGAGTTTAAAGGATATACCTTTAATTGAATACACAATTCATGCACATTTATTAATGCAATTCAATACAATTTATTCACATCAAGGAAAATAAGGCCTTAATACTCCCAAGGCGAATATTCATGTACTGTTAGGCCAAACTTACCTCAAAAACAGCATGCATTTTACAGTTAATTTTCAAATCAAAACTTATAAATAGCATCAAGCCCTTGGGCTAGGCGAATGTCTTCAATTTACAATCATTTTCAAATCTTCTTCTTTAAACAACCATATTCATCACTTGTTCTAACCAAAACATATGTGCAAACATATATATACATAATACATGGCAATTTCAATGTATAGCCTCAAAACACAAATTTTAATAACTGCAAAAGCTGAACCTGCTATGAATCTCATCAATATAAAATCATCCCTTTTCAATTCAACATATTCAAAAAAAACTCAAAACTTACTCAAAAGTGCAACCTTTGCATCATCATTCCTTCCCTTGTCAATGGCTTTATCCATAACAACTTTAAAACCATTTCCATGGCATAACAAAGATTTAATGGTAAATGCATAATTGAAAACATGCATAAACTCCTAACAAATCATACATATTAACTTAGAAACTTAGCCAAATCTCCCAGATTCTTCCAAACCAAGCATAACAAAAACCTCCTTTTCCTTAGTTTTGGCTCAAAGAAAGGTCAAAACTTTTTTCTCACAACTCAGGCAAGGGGAATACCACATCACAACATTTTTTTCTTCTTTTTTAAACACCTTTTTTATTATTTCTCCCAACACCAACAAAACATTTTATGACATGTTTTGCCCATCCTCTTCCATGGCGGCCATTCATGTTGAAATTTGCATAAAATCCTTTTTTTCATCATGACAACTATCATCAAAATTTCCCCATCATCTTTCAAAGTTCACACTAGGTCCTTTCTATGAAATTACATTTATAATACAAATGAAACATCAAAATGCAAACACAAATTAACACAATCATACATAAAATAAATTTTAAAATTTTTAGCCTCTTTTAGTCCAAACCACATGACAATCTTTTAAACCAAAGGGATATCTTCTTTCAACTCGGATCCACCTCCACACAAATTCCTAAACACCTTTGAAAATTATTTCTTAATTGGAACAACTTTTCATAAGGTTTGCCAAACCTCTCTGCCTGGCCCTTCATGGGAATAAATCAAATTATGATGGCCGGGACAAACTTATCCAAATTCACAAAATAAGTTCATCGGTCCTAAATAGCATATTATCAAACCAAAAGGCAAACAAAATTAAACCCATATCTGCAAAATTTTTAATTTGCTCTTTTAATCCAAGTGTACCCAATCTTAGTCACTGGAAAAACGGTGGGCCCCTTAATGATCAACAAATCATTTTCTTGGAAGGGATATTTTTTCACCATCACCTTATTGGCTTCTATGCGATAATAATCTACGACTTTATTTCTTTTCACGAAAATTGGGCACCCAGGTAAAAAGGTTCAAAGCCTTTATCCAGCTCTTAACTTGCTTTAATCTTTCAATGGTTGGACCAATCTAACAATCGGAAATTCGTTGGGCCAACTCAACAAATCATTTCCCTCAAGGGTATCCTAATTTTGAGAACAATCTAAACTCATGACTTTGTATTCTTTCAACCAAAGGACAACCAAAAATTTGGATAGCTTAATATCCTTTCCTCTCAACCTTTCCTCAAATTTTGAGCTGAAAGATGTTTCTGGGAAAATCATCCATCGGTCCAACTTGAAAAATTCCGTCTTCACATTTAACTCAATAACTTTTCCCACTCCTCAACCTTGGAATCAACCAATATCCCAAATTCTCAAATTTCTAAATAAGTTAGCGGAAAGAATGATTAATTTCTAAAACCCACCTTGGTCCACTAAAAATTTCCGGGTTAACATTTTATCAAAACTTTCACTACTACACTATTAAGTACCTTCCATCAAATTAAATGGGTAATCCGGGTAAATTAATGAAAAAAATTTAACATGGTAAAAAATACCTATCATATCAAAACTGCCTCTTCTCCTTGATATATAATTTTGAGGGTTCGAATAATGCGGTTTCTGGTGATACGAAAAGCCTACTTCTTGGGCTTTTGTGGTTAACCTTTGGCGCCCTTACCTTTCTTTTCAATCTTACTGGGGCTCTAATTGGTCTTGACCCACAAAAACCCTCTTTTCCTCGGCATCAAAAATGGCCCTTGCCACCTGCAGCATTACGCCTTTTGGGGACACTCAAGCACTCATGACGAAGCGGTCGGCTCAAAAGTTACGTTCTGCTGGTTCTTGTTTTTTTGAAAACCCCACCAAAACATTCGATCGAATAGCAAACTCTTTTGATCTTTTAGACTAGCCTATGATTTCCCCATATGTCTCTTCTTTGAATCCAGACTCAATAGTTGCTTTTCTCCTTTTTTTACTAGCTCTTGACTTTGCATGCTCTCTCGGCGACTACTACAAATTCTCTTATCTCTAAGATGAACAAACACTCGGATGTCTTTATTAAGTCCATCCTCAAACCTCTTACAAGGTACGTGGATCGCATTCCCATATTTGCTCGGTTTCCAAACTTCGTTCATACTCATCCGCTTATTACCTTGCTTCAACTCTAAAATTTTCCTTTTTTGATCCATGAACCTTGGTGATATACTTTTTCACAAGGAAAAATTCTAATTTACTCTTTCTCTCGGTACCAAGACAAGGTATTCCGAAATGAATCCCATAAAACCCCGCCTTCACGATTCTTCGGTGTGCATGATAATTCATCAAACTTGATGGCATTTTCTAGCCAAAATTTTTCTCCGGATCATCTTCTATGCTAGCCCAAAATTCCTCGGCCCTTATTTAGGATCTTGTCTCTTTGGGCTTCTCTCTTAAACATGTCCTCACTTTGCGACTCTTGGGGTATCTTGAGGAATCGGGGAGGTAGGGAGGTGGAGTGTTCAATTGCATGAACAAACGTGTACCAAGCATCCATCATGGAGGTAGGCTTCTTAGCCCCTCAGGCTTGGCATAGTCACGGGCTCACTCTCAAAGGGCGGCCTTGGCCCGGGGCAGTTTACTTTCCCGGCATCTGCGTGGCTCTATCGAGATCCATTTACTATATAAAAACATAGTTTATAATGTCGAATTGTCACCTATCAATGTACAATTATGGCATGTATAGCTAATTTGTACTCTCGCTAGGTTAGTCCTGTACTAAACCATAGCTCGATATCACTAAATGTAACACCTATACGTAACCCCTGAATTGTCGAGGCATTACCTAACTTTATCTCATAACAAATAGTCTCAAGTCAAGAGACTTGGTCCAAATTAAAACTTTTCAATTTCTACTTTAAACTTATTATTATGGACCTATGAGCCCCAAATTGACCGTTAAAAACTATTGAAACCATTTTGGGTCCTTAAACCAACCTTAAAAATTTTCCTTAAAATGGCACATGCTGTGGAAGGTGACACTTTGGACCAACATTCCTTTTTTTGTTCAACCTAAAACAGGCCGCCTGTAACCCCATGGGAATTAAATTCTAATTCACTCTGAGGGTTTTCCCGGCCGACACATGTCAATTTCCCCACCCAACCCCATTCTTAACCCATGTGCAAAAACTTGGGTATTCTATTTACACCCGTATTCCTAAATTGTTCGGCCGGACCCCTCTAGGTCGTGTCCTCCACCGGAGACACACTGTCTCTTCGTGTGTTTATTATCTCTGTGTCTACCTATGGGGCAATATAAGGCTATTTCAAACCTCATTGCCAACCTTGTTTTTTACATAAATAAAATACCAAAACAAGAATAATTTCCAAAATCAAATTAGCTACAATAGACATTAGTCCTACCATGTAGATACAACTTTTATAAACTCAAAATAAATATTAGCCATCACTAATGGCTTAATACTAAATGTGGGATCTATCCAAAGCCAACAATTTGGGATCTCCAAACTCAAAATAATAAGTTCTAATCCTATAATAATTAAAATAAAATCCAACTTAAGAATGTTTTGGGATAGTGGGATCGATATCTCGACTTCCAATGATCCTTAAGCTAGTTAGGCGGCACTAAAAAAATGGAAAGGAAGCGAGTAAACATAAAGCATAGTAAGTTGCATATAAATAAATATACAACAATAAGTCAAGTGAATCCCAATGACTTAAATAAAGATAGAGAAATGTCCAATCGGTAAGTCTTTTTATCTTGTAGGAAGGTGAAAGAAAAGAAGCGACGTGGTGAAGGACCAAAGGAGTTAGTCCCAAAGTGGGCATGAACTTACTCTTTACTTCATAAAATCACATAGCATAACAATGAGTTCACATCTTATACATATGTATCCTTTTTAAATCCTTTATTATACTTTTCTCATTAACTTAAATTTATAATTCTCCGTTGAACCATTGAACAATCCAATATTCCATAGGCCTCAATCATGGGTAAAGTGCCATGCCTGGAACATGGTCTTCCTTTATCATCTTGAGGCCGATGCCATGTCCCCAATAGTCTTACACTAGCTTTTTGTAGATGCCATTCCTGACATGGTCTTATTACAATCTCATAGCATATGTGACATGTCTTATTGCATCGTCCGGGGTGATGCATGTCCCCTTTACCCTAACCTCCTCTCAATGCCAATGTCCCGGACATATCTTACACTAGCTCACAAATGATCCAAGTGATACGGCATGAATATCCGTTTACTTCCTAAGGTCCCAATGAGAATTCTACTATCTCAATTCATTACACATTCTCAATCTCAAATCAAGCAATTCATGCCATATCTATTCAATGAAAATTTAAATCGAATAGTAGAATGGTTATATTATTTACATACAACATACCTAAAATTTCAAAATGTAGCGACTATACGGTTTAGTCGATTTGCTTAGCTTTCCCGGTCTTGGTTGGATTTGACAATTCTTGATCTATATTGGGACACTCATTTAGTCATTTACAATTAGGCAATTGAAAATTCACATTTTGATAAAATGACCATTTTCCCTAGACTTTAGCAAAATAACCATTTATTGGAAAATCAATTTTATCGAATTACTTCACCTTTAAAGCTTAGTGAACTCTATTTACTCTTATAGAAACCTAAAATTCCCACTATTTCACACTTATCACTTATTTTGCAACTTATGCAAAATAGTCCCTTTAGTGTTTTCATGCTAACACCTTTCACAAAGTTGTTTATATGACCCAAGACTCATTTTTCCATAAAATCTCAAAAAAAATTTATTTCATGGAAAACCTAAACTCTTGATCATTTTGCAAGATAGCACCCTCATTTGAAAACTCATGCTTCATGGGTCTTAAAAGTACAAAAATATTTTAGAAAAGGGATCACTTACTTGGAGTGCTTCAAGTTCTGAAAATTTTGAAGTTCAAAACCCCAACAATGGTGATATTTTCAGCTAAGAAGAAATGGGAAATAGGGTGATATCTTCTATTTTCTATTTTAGGCAAAATTGGTTACCTAATCCACCAAAATTGAAAATTTTGACCACAATTCTCCTACCACCCTATTTCAGGGGTCTTGTGACCCTTAAATGGGAATGTGGTTTTGGACCACAAAAGGCATAAAAATAATTTAAAATTTATTTTGATGCCTATAATGTGTTTCATGTGGGACATTTTGATGTTTTGATTTAGAGTTATAAATGTGAATTTCACTAGAAAGGACCTAGTAGTAAACTTTGAAAGTATGATGGGGAAATGTGATGACTAGTTGATCATGCATGCAAAAATGAGGGGTTTGCAAATTTCCCATTTAAGAACTAGTGGCGGCCATGACAAAGGGGATGGGAAAAAAATGTCATGAAACATGTTTTGTAAGTGGTTTATGTTGGAATAAATAAAAAATTGTATGGTAAAAAAAAAAAAAATTGTGTGAAGGCTTCTCCCCCTCCCTTTGTGAGTTGAAGAAAAAAAAAAAAAAATTGTTCATCCTTTTCATTCCTTTTTGAAAATACTAAGGAAGAAGGAAGGAGTTTTGCTTCATGCTTGGTTTGGAAGAGGATTAGGAGGGGTTTGGCCATATTTATCTAGATTAAGGTGGAGGTTGTGCCAGAGATTCATGCATGTTTTAGTTGATAGCTTGATGCTCTTATTATCCCATGGTTCAAATCTTTGTTATATCATGGGGATGGTATTTGGCCAAGGTGGATTCGTGTTAATGCCATTGCATGTTAAATATGAAGCTTGCTAATGATACATGTGATGGTGGATTGATCTTTGGACTTTCTTTTTAGTATTTTTGAGTAAGACATTAAGTTCTTTGTTTAATCATGACCAAAAATTATGGTGTTGTGATGTATTATGGTACATCCATAAGTTGATTTATGCTCATTGCATGGAAAGTAAGATTTGTGTTTTGGATTTATGTTCATGTTTAGTTACAATCAACTTGAGATTCGCTAGCATATATATATATTATATATGTTTACATGATGTATTGGTATTATATACTATCTCAAATATATATTTACTTATGATGATGTTTGGTTATGAAGGAAATGATAGATGTGTATTGAGTTACAATATGGAATGCATTAGTTAGTAAAATGTATGCTGTTTTGTGTGGTATTAAGTGTATAATTGGCCTCAACATGGACATGCATATTGCACATGAAGGGGGTTAGTGTGCATGCATTGGTTAAGGAAGTATATTGATGCCTATTCTTGGCTTGGAAAATTTAAAAGAGTACTAACTAATGTGTTGAATTGATTAATTTGTACATGTGACTCTAATGTCTAATGTATATAAGGCTAATACCTTGAGCTTCACTTTGATGTTTGAATGAATTGTTTAATTTCTTGTTGTGATTAAAATTGTGCATGACCATTGTGTATTTGAGCTAAAGGATGGCCATATGACCATTTAAACTCCTTGTCATATTCGATAAGCTATCATAATGAGATTTTAATAAGTTAAATTTGTGAATTAGCTCAAGAGCTTAGAGGACCACATTGGATAAGGGAAAGAAAAAAGTGATCGAATAGCCAGAAATCGTTGACAACATCAAGTAAGTCTTGATAATGCCCTACTTGAATTATATTGAAATGATTTGTCATATTATGGGGCAGAATGTCGTAGGGACTAAGTTATAAAGTCAATTGAAATTTCTTTGTGTGGCTATTGGGAAATTGGAAAGGTTTGATAAATGTTTTGTGTTTGAGCCTTAATCGAGAATGAAATATGGATGTGTCGTGATTATTGAATATGTGTACATGAACATTTGAATGATACCGGGCTAAGTCGAAGCATTTATCTAGTGATTATATCCGGGCTAAGCCGAAGGCATTTTTGTTTTATATCCGGGCTAAACCAAGGCATTTGTGCAAGTTACCAAATCCGGGTTAAGACCGAAGGCAATTGTGCTTGTGGTTATATCCGGCTAAATTTAAGAAACTCATTTTGAAGGTGGCGTTTTGGTGGTAATAAATTATTAATATGCTAAAAACCCATACGATAAGGTATGTTCACATGTGCATCGGAAAAGTTGATTCGTTTGAAATAGTGTTGTTCAATCGACTAACGAACTTTGGCTCTTAGATAGGTTGATACCTTTGTGTATATGTTGATGAAGTGTGAAGTAAGTATGATTATGAGAATGTGTATTAATAAAGTGATTCATTTAGCTATGTGAATGTAATACTTTAGTCAAAGGATTTCATTACTTGAGACTTACTAAGCATTAAAATGCTTACCCGTTGCTTTGGCCTCTGTTTTATAGATTTTGCTCGTTAGCTATCGGTTCGGGATTATAGTGAAGTCATCCACACTATCAAAGCCACCTTTTGGTACAAATTTTGGTTGAACTTTGAAATGGCATGTATAGGACTACTCTTTGTTTGTTGGTCATGACCCTTTGATTTTGTATAAATTTGGATAGCCATAAAATGGCTTATATACACTTTGGCTTGGTATCATAATCATTTTGTATGTTTTAAGAGGTATGGAAATGTTTGGAAGCGATTAGCCATTGGAATGGTTAATCATGATCATTCCTTTGCCATGTATGCTAAAGGGCTAGTTGAATCAAAGAAATTTAAGTAGGTAAAGGTTACCTTGAAAAAGATGCTGGCAGCAGTGATGTGGATGTGAAAAACACTAAAAATAGTAGGAATGGAATTAAATAGTGAATAAATTATGTAAATGAACCTTGATGAATCTACTTTCATATGGAAAAACTAAACGGTCATATGAGTTATATGTTAAGAGATATTAAAGTTCTCGTGAAACAGGGACGGCGGTTTCTGGATCCCTGTTCCGACTTTGGAAATTCATTTTAAATTAACCAGAGATAATTAGGAGTCATGCAATATATGTATAGATTCCTATTTGAGTCGAGTTTCTTAGAAAAAATGGCATCAGTATTGAAGCCCTGTACAGGGAGATATCCAAGTCGTTCGCGAAGGTCAGTGTAGTCAATCCCTGTAACAGGAGAATTTAACTAATAAACTGTACTAATTGGCCTGACCAAAATTCTAGAAAAATTTTGTGGATGGAAATATGAGTCTAATTTCAGGAAAAATTACGAAACTGATTTTCAAGCTTTGAAACTCAAGATATGATTTTAAGGCGCAGTGATGCATAACCACTTTCTAGAAAATTTTAAATGGATTTGAAAATGATTAAGTCAAGTTTGTGCACCTTGTGTTCGACTCCGTGGGACTAGTGCAGGTTTACAATTTTTTAGTATCGAGCTACGGTTTAGTGGATTCTAGGACTACCATAATGTGTTTGGGTCTAGCTATACATGCCATTTATGTATTATTTGATATGTGGTGATTTCCGTTTAATTTTGTTTATTTTGTAATGGATCCCTCCCAACGGCATATGATGATGGGAGATTGGGCCTACTTTAAACGTGCGGGATTCAACCTTTATAAAATGAATGAGAGGCAGGAAGCTTTCTATAGCGTGTGAATGATTGGTTAACAATCATTGAAACGGTTCCTTTCCCCATCCCGAAAAGGGGAAAAAAGTAAGGTTGGGAAAGGGAAAAAGGGTCTTTAAAGCCCTCGCATCAAAGGGAAATTTGGTTGGCAACCTAGGACTCGGGCTTTTCAGTGAAGCCAAATTTTGGTTTTTTGCCAGGGCAAAGTTTGGGACAAAGCAGTTTGGAAAAAGTTTGACGAATTTTGGTCAAAATGGGAATTTCGAATTAAACAAGGTTCCATGTGATCATATAAACTTGTAGGACTTTGGGAAATGATTTCTTGGTAATGATGTGTAAAGGGAAAGGTGAATGTAAAAAAGGTATGGGCATTTTGGAAACCATTTGGGCCTTGTCCCTGAAACCGGGTGGGTATGGAAAAAAAAATAAGGGCAAGGAGTTTAAAAAAAGGTTTGGCCCTTCCATCTCAAAAAAAAAAAAGGCTTGGCTCTCCCCCTTTTCTAGAGAGATCGCATTGTGAAAAATTGACCCTAGTGGAAGTGGTTTGGGCCATGGATCAAAATGTTTGGCGTTATTTATTGTCTAAAATGTATTTCTGAATGTGTAAAATTTAAGTTGGTTTATGATTGGTAATCCATTATAGGTTGTATTTATTTTGAAAAATATAGGTAATCTAAAGGTAAAGTAATTGTAAAGGGAGGACTTGATGTAAAAAATCTTGGTGGATACAAGGAACCATGGGCAAGAAGCATAAACATGTTGGGTGAGTTTTTATTTGAAAAAATAAAATGGTGCATAGTAAAAAAAAAAAAGGTTCTTTTTCCCTTTTGTGCAAGGAGAAAAAAACAAAAAAAAAGTTTGTTATCTTTTTTCCATCCTTTTGCCAAAACTAAGGGAAAAAGGGGTCCTTGCTATGGTTGGTTTGGAATATTCCATTTGTAGTGATTAATATGTTTAAAGGTGAGAGATTATGATGTTTTAGGCTAGTTTTGTTTAATTTATATTCAAAATTGCATTATGGGGTAATATGAAATGAAAATTTGAATAAGTAAGGTTAAATTTGATTTTAAAAATTGGGGTTATTGTTTTAAAAAATAATTTTCTTTGCCCTTACAATCGGGTAGGAGTAAATTGGCTTATAAGGTTGATTATTATATTTGATTTGGTTAAAATCTTGAACTAGATTAGCTTAATGGTGCCATGCATTGGCTTGAAGAAAACAAAGTTGGTTGGATTTTGAAGAACAAAGATAGTTGTGAAATGGGGTAAAACCATTAATTATCAAAAAATCCAGCGAAATTAAATCTAAATGTTTCTTTTAATAAACTCAAAGGGGCCGCAAAAGGCGCGTTCGGTGTAGATTGGGAATCATTTCACCGTATAAGGTAAGTCTTAAGACTTTTTGTATAATTTAAAGTGTAATGTAAGTAATGATGCGAATGGAATGGTGAATATAATTTATAAACAAATTTATGTATGTGGTGATAAAAATATTAATTGAAAGAAAAGAGGGAGATGTATTGAATGTCGGTTTGGCACTAAGTGTTGGGTGTAAACATTTAAATCAAAATTGGCATAAGTTGCTTAAATTTAACAGCATAAGGTGAAGTTTGAAAACACTAATGTAAAGTTAAATATTAAATAAGTTGTCCTTATTGAATCCTTAATAAGCGAATGTTCATTGGGGTTAAGTAATATAAGTCGGTAAACACCGAGTCTGGGAATGGACTTTTATTTAATTTGGAATTTTGGTTTGGTAATCTTGATCTAGTTTTATGAAAAAAAGCATCAAGTATTGGCGTAAGTATAAATATCAAAGGGCGGTAGTGACCAAAGAAATCCTAAAAATTATAGTACCTTTGGGGTGTGGATGGAATTTTAATCCCGATTAATTATTTTCTTTTAGGTATATTATTACTGAGCGGAATATAATGTTATGGTTCTGGTTATTACTCCGGTGTTTCTTTCGCCATTTTAGGTTTCGGACTTCCCTTTTGCGTGCTCTATCGTATTGGGTATACACCCTTAAATTTTGGTTTTTTGTTGTCGGTTTAGGAGAACTTTTGGCGATAGGTAAATGTTTGTTGAACGGTTGAAACTTTTGCCATGCGAAAATGGCAAAATCTTTCGGTTGAATTTAGTTCTCAATTTAAGTCACAATCTTTAATTCACCAGCCTTATGCCATGGTTTTATTTTGGTGTTAAAAGCATGTTATGGAAATAGGAGTAGGAATTTGGATAATGATTGCCTTGGTATGGTGTATGATCATGAGTGAATGTATGTGAATCCTGTTAGATCAAAGGGGAAATCATGAAAAGGATAGTTCTTTAGGCAGGTTGAGAAGTAACGTAGATTGAAAAATCACTAAAAATAGTAGGAATGGATTAAATAGTAAATAAATTATGTAAATGTCCGATGAATCTATTTTAAAGAAGAAAAGAAATTAATGAGTTATAAGTTAATAGATAAAAGTTCGTGAAAAGGGCCGAAGGTTTTGGAAGACTTTGGAAAAAGTAAATTAACCAAGATAATTAGGAGTCATGCCATATTTGTAGATTCCTTCGAGTCATTTCATGAAACAAACGGATCAGTATTGAAGCCCTGTGGAATATCAAACGAATGCCAAAGGTGGGAGCGACCCTGAAAGGGGGGACTTTAATTAAACTTATAATTGGCCGCCAAAACTAGAAAAAAATGAGTGGAATTATGAGTCAGTTTCAGGAAAAATTGGAAACTGTTTTCGATTGAAAACTCGTTAGAATTTTGGGCGCAGAAAGATTCAGCTTTCTGGAACTCTCAATAAGTGGGTTGAATTTGTTAACACCTCTTTCGATGGCTCTCGGTTAGGTGTTACTTTTTTAGTTCAACTTGGTTTATCGGTTTAGGTCCAAAAGGCTATAAATTAAATACATGCCAATGAATGTTTAAATTTGATGATTGAGGTTAAAATTTTGTTTTGTTAGTAAATGGATCCGGGTGTAGAAGAACCTTGGGGATGCTTGAAAGTGTAGCGGCTCTATAAGGGCCGTGTTAACCTCGCCTCGAATAATGGTGAAGGAAAACAACCTTCTTTTGAGAAGAGGGGAAAGAAACCGAACCTTTGTAAAATTCCCAATTTAAATAATCCACCCCAAGGGTTCCATCGATTTTGTCCTATAGGATAAGCCCCGTAGATTGATTAAAAAGGGGGCTTGAGGGTTAAAGGATAATTTTGTGATCCCAAAAGGGAGTTTGGTTAAAAACACCATTGGGTTTGATGGTATCTCAACCAATAATGCTAAAGTTATATCCTTTTAAATGACATTTGGTGGAATTTGACTCCTGTCCCAAAGGATTATTGGGATTTCTTTCAAGAATTGAAAAAAAGTTTTAGAACGGTTCTCTCAAAACTAAAATTTTGGCTCAACAAGGCCGTATGGGATTTAGAATGAAATTTAGAAACTTATCGGTTTTCGGAGTGTTTTGATGATTGCTATTGCAAAAATTTGAAAAGGATTGAATGAAATTTAAAATATATGGGATTTTGGGAAAAGGGTTGTTTTTGCAGCGCAAAGGTGGAAGAACTTGGAAAGGAGAAAAAAGGTGAATTTGAAGCTGCTTCGTAAGAGATGAGGGGCCCATTCTCTTTAAAAAAGTTCGGGAGGAATAAAAATCGAAACATTGGGGAACCATTAAAACGACCATGCGGACTCCTCTTGGTGGCTATGTGGGAATAATTCGGAGACCAAAAGCCCATGGGAAAACGACCCTATGAATTTGGGGTAAGTATCCCTTTTTTTGGATGTGGTTGGACCATTCAAAATTGGGATGATAAAGAATAAATGCAAGGTGCAAGATGAGTGGGGATTGACTAATAACCCGGGGTTTAGGGGGGTGTAATCGAAACCATTTCGGTTTCGATGAGACCTGCTCCTGAAATTGATGCGGGAAAGGCACCTTTGACGTTAATGTACTTTTATTTTTAAACTAGTGTGTTGCATTGATTGACCGGCTTACTCATTCATATGTATGTGAAACTTTGATGTAAGCTCACGTGAGTCTCGATTAAATTCAGGCAAACCCTTTGGGCAATTTTTGGTTTAAAGTTGAAGAGATGCCAATAACGAAATCAATTTTTTGGCCATCATTTTCTAATTTGATGAATTCGATGATTTTGGTATGGTTGGGGTCAGATCGGGTGGTGGTGCAAAGGAAAACCTTGATTTAGGATGCAAATAATGGGTGTAGTAGTCTTTATTTAAAAATCCGGATTACTTCAATTGGAGAATTGAAAAAGGGGTAAACTACCTTGCAGTTTTAAATAAAGAGGGAAAAAGAAATTCGAATGGTAGGTGGTTTGTGAGTTTAATGTTTTTGGGAGGATTCTGGGATTGCCTTCAAGTGGAATTAAACCAGTTGTTTAAAGGTACACCGTTTAGCTCCGGTGAGGCATTTGGATTAAAGGAATTGAAGGCAATTCAAGAATTCGGAAAGTTTGTGGATTTTCTCCGGGCCCCAGTTTTAAAGAAGGGGAATGAGGTTGTGAGACATGTCAATCAAAAAGTCGATAAAGAATAAATATCCGTTACGAATTGGATTTGTTTACAATTAAAGGACCTGGGTTTTCAAAGTGATTTGAGGTGGGATCATCGGTTATCCGAGAATTGGAATCAAAACGTTTTAGAGGAGGTCGGTCCTACTTCTTGGTGAGGTTTGGGTATAAGTAAAGTGTTTATGGTTTAAGAATGAACGGGCCTACTTGGACGGTTCTAGGATTTACAACATTTTGGTTTTGGGGAAAGAAATCTTAAAAAGGGGAGTGTTGCAAATCTTACGGAAGGTTACATAAATTCGGTAAATGTGAATTTTGGTTGAAAGGGTTAGTTTTTCACTGGTGTCGGGTGTGGGTGGACGAACAAAATTTGAAATGATTGAAACCAAAGGAATGTTACGAAGTTAAGGGGGCTTGCGGTTATTCCCATTTGTAAAGGCTGACGAAGCCCGCCAAGCTTCTAAAAGGATGTTAAGTTGAATAAATTAAAAAAGTTTGATAATAAAAAATTTTTGAAGCCCCTTCTTGCCAATGGGCAAAAAAAGTTTGTCATTTTTCCATCCCTTTGGGTTGGGTTCGAGAAGAAAGGCGAGTTGTGGTATCTCGAGAAATTAAAGCCCATGAGAAAATTATGCCCATGTCTAATTGGTTTATCTATTAGCCTTAAAGATATGGGAATTATTATTTGGTAGAAGGTTATTGGATAAAAAGCTAAATATTTGTAAAAAACTTTTCTCACAAAGGGTTGGTTTTTTAAAGGATTATGAGTTGGTATTGATATACCGGGAAAGGCTAATGTGGTTGCATGCCTTAAGCTAAACAATTTGGTTTGGGAGAATTTTATATTTTGACAAGGTTAGTGTGAATTAAAAAACCATTATTAACCTAAATTGGAAGTTAAATCCATGATTTTTTAAAAGCAAAGAGGGGAACAAAGAAGAAATTTAGATTGGGACCATTCTTCGTTAGGGTAAGTATTAAGAATTAAATTTTTATATTTTAGCGAGGTCCAGGTATGAATGTAATAGGGAATAAAATTAAAACAGAGAAGGGTTTTTGGATGGAAAAGAGAATTTAATTTGTTTGAAGTTGTTGTAAACAATAAACGGAACTAAGTTTGCGGGTTTTTACCAATCATGATATAAGGAAAGGGGCGAGTCACATGGATTTTGTTCGGCTTGCCTTCAATAGCAAAAAGTCAATTTGGGCCTTATAATTGACAAGTGGCTCACTTTACCCTGGTTGGATTTTATTATAATGGAATTTTGTTTTAGTTTGAATTAGGGTGAAATTATGTCGAAAATAAATTCATCAATTTTGGAAGAAATTCAAAGCTTTGGGTACCAAGCTAATTTAGACCGTTTTTATAAACCGATTAATCAGGGGATAATTGATATTGGGAATTTGGAGTTGATTCGAGTTTAATGGTTATGGGAATTTTATTGATTGAATTGCTTAAACAATAGTTTGGTAAGCATTGTGGTGCCTTGAGGCTTTGTAAATTAAAGCCCTACCCTTGTTTTGGGTGGCCCGGGAAACAAAATTTTGGGTGGAGATTAGAATCTGACAAAAGTTCGGTTTTAAA
>NW_026440496.1:0-26532 GCF_025698485.1 Gossypium arboreum
TTTGCTTATTTACAAGCAATACATTTAGAACATAGCTTTCAATGTCCTTCTTTATATGCTTCCAATAAAAATGTTCTTGTAGAATATCTAGTGTTTTAGCGATTCTAAAGTGTCCTATTAAGCCTCTACTCTATGCCTCATGAATTAATAACTCTCTTATGGAACATTGTAGAACACATAACCTATTTAGGTGAAAAAGAAACACATCTGCAAGATTAAACTTGTTAAAGGCACCATTCCCACAATTGGAAAAATTATTTGCAAAATCAACATCATTTAAGTATAAATCTTTTATATGTTTAAACCCTAAGACTTTAGCATTTAATGTAGTTATCAAGGAATATTTACGAGATAAAACATTAATAATTACATTTTCTCTACATGTTTTGTACTTAATAACATATGGAAATGTCTCTATGAATTCTACCCATCGAGTGTATGGATAACGAACTCATTTGGCGCAAGTAATGTGCCAAACTTGTAGAACTTGAACTAATGGAAGCAACTCCTTGTCATAAGTTGAGTAGTTTAATTGTGCCCTATTCAATTTTTCACTAAAATATGTGATTGGTCTTTTCTCTTGCATCAACATGACACCTATTCCAATACTTGAAGCATCAAATTCAAGTTCGGATGTATTAGAAAAATCAGGTAATTTAAGAACTAGAGCAGAACATAACTTATCCTTTAAGGCATGAAAGGCCTTTTCCTGAGCTTCTCCCTACTTAAAACCCATAGAATTTTTAATAACCTCAGTTAATGGAGAGGCAATAGTGGAGAAATTCTTCACAAAATGTTTATAAAAGCTTGCTAAACCATATAGAAATGTTTATAAAGATCTCATCTCAATAGTTGATTTAGGAGTGGGTCACTCCTTAATTGCCTTTACTTTGTCCTTATTGACATGCATACCTTGAGCACTTACTATAAAACCTAAAAAGATTAGTTTATCACAACAAAAAGTGAATTTATCGAGGCTGGAAAATAACCTTTTAGTTATCAGAATGTCCAAAACAAATTTAATATGGAAAATATGATGATTTAAAGAAGTCGAGTAAACCAGAATATCATAAAAATATACTACCACAAATTCACTCAAATAAGGTCTTAAAACATAGTTAATCAAGAGCATGAAAGTACTAGGCGCATTAGTCAAACCAAAAGGCATGATTAGCCATTCATATAAACTAAATTTAGTTTTGAAGGTTGTTTTCCATTCATCTCCCTTCATTCGAATTTAATAGTAGCCACTTTTTAAATCAATCTTTGTAAAGATACAAGCACCATAAAGTTCATCAAACATATCATCAAGCCTTAGAATAATACGTCTATACTTAATAGTAATTTGGTTAATTGGTCTACAATTGACACACATTCTAAACTTACCATCTTTCTTTGGCACCAAAATTACTGGCACCACAAAAGGACTTAAACTTTCATGAATGTGACCCTTCTCTAAAAGTTCTTCCACTTGCTTTTGTAACTCATTTGTCTCCTTGAAATTGCTTCGATAAGCCAGTCAATTTGGAATTGTTGACCTAGGTACTAAGTCAATTTGATGTTCAGTACCCCTCAAAGGTGGCAATCCTTTAAGTGCCTCATAAAAAATATTTTTATATTCCTGCAAAAGAGACACAAAAACACCAGACAAAGAATCGTTAAGGTTAGTCAAAGATAAACAATTTTACCTAAATCAGACAAGGATGTAAGGTTATTTAGTGAGAAAGGCTTGTCACATATCTTTTTCACTCGCATAAAGATTTTGAACCACTCTTTTTTTTCTCATAAGACTATGCACTCACCATTGGGCAATCATTAATTTGACTATTTTCACTAAATGCCACTTTTCTCTTAGCCTTTTTTGAATTTTGTGTCTCACTTCCCATAACTCCTTTATAGAATTTGATCATTGTAAACATCTTTCAGATTCAAAAGGGCCAAAGTGTACTTCTTCCTATGGAAAACAATGGAATATCGATTCAATTTACCATGGTGAATAACATCAAAATCGTACTGCCATGGTCTACCAAGTAACAAGAGTGCGACATGCATTGGAATGACATTACACCAAATGTCATCAATTTAATTCCCCAGTTTAAAAGTGATTAAGGACTGTTTTACCACATGTACCTCCTAACCTTCGTTAATCCATTGAAAATGGTATGGCTTAAGGTGTTTGCTACATGGCAAAGTAAGAGAGTCCACAAGGTAGCAGCTCACAATGTTAGCACAACTTCCATTACCAATAATAAATAAGTAAAGTTTACCTTTAATAAAACACTTCAAATGCAATATATTGGTCCTTTGAAGATCATGCTCATCCCTTAATTGGATGTTGATGGTGCACCTCACAACTAGATAATAGAAATCATCTCCCTCTATTGATGGTTCTACCAACTCTTTTTCACCATAAAACTCACCTCCATCATTGACATCATCAATTAATTCAATCATATATGGATCAGTTTTTTTTTCTAACCAAAGGTATACTCACCATATCCTTTCATCAAAAAAAGTATTGTGTTGGCACAATCACAACTATAGTGCCCTCGCTCTTTGCACTTAAAATATTCAATTTCACGAGCTATATGTTATTTTGTTGAAAATTAGTAAAAGTTGGCTACTTAGAAGATGTAGAAGAAGGTTTTGTAAGAGCCCCACTTTTCCACTCAAAAGGTTTAGTCTCATCACATTTTGGCAGCAACTTATTAGTAGAATAAAGAGGTTTCAAATTCGTGAAAGTAGAATTAGAACTCATACCTGTATAATATTTTGATGCACCAAATGGATGAGCTTGACGTTATTGAAACTGCTGCTCAATCTCAATTGTCTTGTGTACCGTCTCCTCAATATCAATGTAGGCTTGAAGATTAAGAGCATTGGCTATCGAAATGTTCAATCCATCTATAAATTGAACCATAGTAGTCTCTTCATCTTCTCATACATTTGCTCTTTACATAACCATCTTCATCTTCTTAAAGTACTCATCAACAGATTGATTACATTAAACAAGGCGTTGAAGTTTCCGTTTAATATCCTTATAATAGTGAGGTAGGACAAAACATTTTCTCATGGTTTATTTCAATTTTTCCCATGAATCAACATCTCATTCATGATTCATTTGGCAGTTCAACACAAGTTGAGTCCACCAAATCAATGCATAATCTTAAAATTCCAATGTAGTCAATGGAACTTTCTCCTCCTCAAAACATCTATAATAATGGAACATGATCTTAATTTTAGCCTTCCAATCACAATATGCATCTGGATCATTCTTCCTTCAAAATGGTATAATGTTGAACTTTGGTTTAGCTACAGAAGTCTGGCCACGATCATGAGTACCCAAAGTCTCATCAATGTGACGATATCCTCGTCTACCAATATTAGAACAAGTACGAGACTATTCATTTCCTCCATCATGAGTACCCAAAGTCTCATCAATTGTTGATGTTGATTGTAAGAGCCCAAATTTGTCCGGGCCTTAAACAACCAAGCAAAAAATAATAAATAAATAAATATTTTAAAAGTCCACTCAAAAAATAAGCAGATCCGAGTTACAAAACTAACCCCTACTCAGCAAGCCCACTATTGCCACCCATAGCCTACTAACCCAAACCCAGAAAGACCCAATTAAACCATTTAGCCCAAAATGCCTATACCCGTTACAAACCCAAAATTTCCTAAGGCCCAATTGACCCAAATGGTTGCAGCCCAAGCAAGAAACCCTAGGGTTTACGCCACTATCTTTTCGCGCATAGCGAAAGTTCCAGACGCGTCTGTCCAACTTCCGTAATCAGCGCTTTGGCACTAGCCTTCGTCACCACCACCATCAACGCGCGAGACATGCCAGAATCTGGCGTTGGATTCATTAACGTGCGAACATCAGTGATTGAGAGAGATTCTCGTGGGTTATCTGCAAGAAAAGGAAACTAAAAGAATCTCAGCATATCAGTCAAAGATACCATAGACAAGAAATCAGAGATTTCTTTCCTTATGTAATAAATCAGTAGGCTATAAAAAGCCTTTGTAACTCTTGTAACGATTACGGACACACACAGATACTCATACAGAAATAAAAAGAGAATACAAGCAGTTTCAAAGAAAAGGTGATTTAACTGTGTGTTTTTTAGAATATATGCATGTATGTACATTATTTTTAGCAAAATAGTAGCTTTTAAAAAGGGGGAAGAGATTACCTGTGGAAGGCGAGGATTTTAACCCTCAGACCACCGTCATGTATGAGCGTGGCGTGAGAGACCCAGAGACGAAGCTCGGCAGACTCGGGATCGGCCCGAATCCTCTTGAGAGGATTTTGTTTCTTTTTAAAAAGCGGATGTTAAAATGATTTTTAGGGTGAAATTTGACTTATATAGTCTATTTAAAAGCGGTGTCGTTTTACAACTATAGGATCCGTCGTCGACCCGATTACAGGGAGGTCCGCGCATTTTGAGAATTGGGCTAATTGCCCAATTGGTCCTCTTGCAATTTCTATACTTTTAATTTCATTTTATTTATTTGTTTATTTGGTATTAATATTTTTACATTTCAATTTGACCCTCCCAATGATTTACAATCGTATTAGGGAAGCGGTGACGTTTTGGGAATAGGGCTATTTGCCCAATGACTCCCTTTGATTTCGGGAATGTTTCAAATTGGGTCTCAATTCAGTTCTAGCTTTGTGAATTTTCCCCATAATTTTGTTAAACATCGATTTAGTCCCATATTTATTATATTATTGTATTATTTGTTTATTTTAATTTTACTTTTATATTATGTATTATAAAATTGCTTTATTATGAGTATTATTTTTAATTATATACTATTATTATTACTTATTATATATATTATTCTCCTTAAATTATTATTTTACATATTTTCACATATATTAGATTTATTACTTATATATACATGTATTGTTTTAAATGCTACTTTATATCTATTATTTTTCTTATATGTTTATATTACATTTCATTATATAATCCTTATTATGTTTTATTTTCACATTATTTATTGTTTTTTATATATTATGTATATCATGTATACATAAATTATATTATTTTTCTAAAATGTAAAGCATTATTATTAAATCATATTTTTAACCCACACTATATACATATTTTTATTAACTATTTATTTATTTACTATATGTTATTTCTTTTTTAAACTAATATTGTTATATTATGAAATCTCTTACATACTTCTAAACCAATATATACTACCATATAATTATTATTCTTTTATTATATTATCTATTAAATATTATTTTAAAATGGTTATGAAATGTCTTGTTTTTTAATTGTATGTATATTTTGTTAGCAATCAATTATTATTTTTATATATATTAGTTTCTTTTCATATGTTTTATATTGTATGTATCATGTATGTGTTAAGTTTATTTTTATTATAATATGCACTATATTTCTTTTATTTGTATACCATACATTACTTGATTTATGTTTTTTACATCATGCATCATTTAAATATTATTTCGTGTGTTTATATACTTTGTTTATTCATTTTCAATACATGTTATACATATATCTTTGTTTGCATTTTTTTTTGCCTCGTATGAATTATTCTTTATATCATGGTATTCATTTTTATCTACCTAGTGCAATAATATATTATTATGATTTATAATATAATCGATTTCCATGCATCATCTTTAAAAGATAAGGCTCCAAAATTTTCAAAAAGTTATAAAGGCAATACTTGGTGTTTGGAAATTTCGAAAAAGTAGTGCCCTAACTTATTGGGTTGCAACTTTTCTCGTTAAGTTCGAATAGTCAAGTACCCTTCTAAAGTTTTTAAAGGATTTGAAATATAAATGATTGTCTTGGAATTGCAAAGTGATATGTCTTAACTTCTTTGGATGTAACATTTTGCTATTTTGAGATAGAGATTTCTAAGGGCCAACTTATAGTTGATACTTTGATACAAGTAAACCCAAATTTTCAAATATTTTAAAGAGGATTATATCTTAAAATTTTTAAATTTCCGACATTAAAGACACTTGATAATCAATTAGGTACCAATTTTTGGGCGTTACGAGGTGCTAACCCTTCCTCGACGTAATCTTAGGCTCCCGAACCCATTTTCGATTTAGTGAGACCAAAACTAATGATTTTAAAACAAAACATTTTATAAGGTGATCCGATCACACCTAAAAAGATTGGTGGCGACTCCCGTTTTCATTTTTCTTAAAGTCGATTCCCATTTTCCAAAACTCGATTTGAAAATGGTTTCGACAGCTTGGCGACTCCACTGGGGATTAATGAGAGAGTCAAGCCGTGTAATTGATTATCTCTTGTCTTAATGTCAGAAATTAAAAATTTTAAAATTTAATCTTCTTTGCATTACATGTGTTTGAGTTATTGCATGTGTTGCTATATTCTAGTACGCATTGCATTTGCATGACCGTTGTGGTCACACCCTTAAGTGGGAGTGAGAAGCTACGCCTTTGTGAGGTTTTCGCCTCCGTGCAGGATAGTGGATCACTTTCGGGATATATCCGTACCTATGGTTTCGTGAGATTTTCATCTCCGTGTAGCCATAGGGAAATGTGTCCCCCTGAACGGAACTCGATTCAAATGAGCCTATAACGGGTGAGGATTGAGGAATCTGCTGGTTCAGGTACCTCAACTTTAGAACTAAACCACATATAGAAGGACCGTAAGAGCTCAACCTAGGTAGAATTATGCCATAATTATTACCCTTGTAGGTTATTTTTGAGTTCATTGTTATCATGTGATACTAATTATCTCCTTTCTTTTGTTGCATATCATTTTGGCATTTACAAAGGTATCGATTCACGGTCAGTGTCTAAATTAGAGAGTTTTATTATAGAGAACGGACTTCTTGATAGAGTGGAGGGCAACGCCAACGTCCATAGATGGTCTGAGCAAACTCAGTTAGAAAAGGGAGATAGTATAGCTGCGGGATATATATCGGAGCTGCCAGAATATACTCACATCAGTGTTACGCAGAATAATCTCCAAGAGCTTAAGGAGATTTGGGATCAATGGGGCAGCAAGACTAAACAGTTATTCTATGGTAATTACGGAGACTTACCTTACTTGCTCGATGTTCAAATAGATGAGCATTTGTTCTAAGCCCTGGCTCAATTTTGGAATCCAGCGTACAGTTGCTTTACTTTCGGGGAAGTAGACTTGGTGCCCACCGTAGAGGAGTACCTTTGCCTTATTACGATGTCCGTGTTCAGCGGATAGAATCTATTCTCGAGCTGTTAATGTCCCAACCTTTTGGAAGAAATTGATGGCTATTACAGGTATGAGTGAGAAGTGGATTACAGCCAGGATTAAAGAGAAAGGTGAGTGTAAGTGCATTTCATGGGATGCTTTGAAGGGCCTGATTTTGACGCATCCCGATGAAACAAAAAGGGTAGATGTATTTGCCTTAAGTTTGTACGGATTGATGGTGTTCCCTAGGGCTTTGGGATATATGGATGAGGCAACCACAGATCTTTTCCATAGACTCAATAAGAGGGTCACTTCTGTCCCTGCAATTTTGACAGAGACATTCAGGTCCTTAGGCGCATGTAGAAAAGCTGGTGCAGGCAGGTTTGTTGGTTGTGCACAATTGCTTCTAACTTGGTTCTATAGTCATTTTCGGTTGATAGATAAGGTTGTTTGTCGGGTTTTCTTCGAGGATTACTCACCATTGAATGATATAGTTACTTCGACTAGGAAAGTTGATGTTCGAGAGGAGAATTGGATGGCACTCTTGCAAAATCTTGGTGAAAGGCGTTGAGTGGAGAGCTCCATGGATGATTCCTGGTGAGATTCTTTACCGTTGCGGCAGTTTCGATTGGGTCCCTTTATTGGGAATTTGGGGTGCCATTGGTTATGCCCCCTTGCTCGTGTTAAGGTAGTTCTGTTTAAGACAGTTCGTGCCAGCAACTCATGGGTTAATTCAAAGTGAGTTCGCATATAGAGGAGCAGATTACAAGAAAAAGGTCGGTAAGATCTCTAGCGCTTGGAACAAGACGTGTCGATTAAAAGGAGTAGTTATTGGCCCTGCTACGACTCCAGAATATGTTGAATGGAGAGGTAGAAGGATTAATGATAATATTCTTGAGCCAAATATGGAAGGAGCTCGACCAATGGAGGAATATCTACAAGTGATGCCCTCGGAGTTAGAAATTATGAAACAAGAATTTGAGAGGAAAAATCTGGAGCTCGGAAAAAGGATAGCAAAGCTTGAAGAAGAAAAGATGTACTTGAGTTTAGATATTGATGTCGGAAGATGGAGGTTGAAAAAGAAAGAAAGGAAAGAGGAAAATTGAAGAGGATAGAGATGACTTGAAGGAACACTACAAAAAGGCACGGTATCCTTGAGAAGAGCTAAAATAGGAGGTCTTGGATCGATTCTGAGAAAGAGGTCCGAAAAGGAAAGGCTAGAGTGAGTCTTGGGAAAAGAAGTTTCAGGAGATGCAATCACGAATTTGGCATTGGAAGAAGAGAATAAAGAGTTGAAGTCTAAAATGGCGAGCTTGGAAGATCCCTTCGTTGGCATCGCAACCAAGATCCCTGATCGAGTTAAAGAGCTAAAGATTAAAGTTAAAGATTTGGAAGCGACATTACGGAAGGTAAACTTGGATCGAGCAACTCGAGATTCAAGGAAATTATCTGAAAGGAGAGCTTCATCGATCTAGAGGCGATTAGAAAGGGATCATGTTATGGAAGAAGCCATAGCTCGATTCGAGATGTTCTTGAATATGTGCAAGACTTGGTACATCTGAGCCGATGTATTGAGTATGATGTGTGGGGCGTCGTCGGACATAGGAAGAGAGTTAGCCCTTTTACTAAGTAAAGTTAAAACTTTGGGCATCAGGGCGAAAGCGTACTTGTAATCCATTTATATGTAAAGATATTCTTTTTCTAAATAAAGTTTTCTAAATGGGATTGAATCGAGATTGATGCCTTTGTTGCATTCATACATTTTGCATTACATCATATCATATGCATTCAAGGTTATAGAAAGACCCTAATTAGTTAAAGTTCCTTTATAAAGGTAGAAAAGAAAAACTGGAAATTACACATCCTTACGGCACTCACACTAAAACTAAGAACATGGATCAAAGGTTTGAGCAGTTGCAAAAGGATATGTAAGACCAGTTGTAGGAACAGTTGGCTAAAATGTAGAACGAGATGAGGGAGCAAATGATGGAAGCTCAGAGGAATATAATGGCCGAAATGGCTCAGTTACTGAGGGCCACTGAGAAAGGAAAGGCTCCTATGGCCATCACTGAAGAGGAAAATGAGGGTCCTCCTCCAGGTTTTACACTGCCGCATGTATTATTGCAAACTGAAGCACCCCCTAGAAGGCCATCTACTACTGTGAGGCCTCAGCATGGGCTGATTGATGCTGGCGTCCCTGTGAATTACCCGATTGGTTCAGGACTTAATATGGGTGACAATCTTACTAATCCTCTTGTTCCCGATCTAGATATGGTGGAAAAAGAGGATTTGAAGGTCGAAGCTGCAAGGCAATTGGATGAATGCTGCAGATGGTTAGAAGAAAAGTTAAAGGCTTTGGAAGGCACTGGCAATAATCACAGGGCTGATGCCAAGGACTTAAGTCTAGTCCCAAACCTAGTGTTACCTCACAAATTCAAAATGCGAATTTGAAAAGTACAATGGCACTACTTGCCCGAGGCTCACATCACAATGTTTTGCGAAGGATGACGGGTATGTAAATAATGACCATTTGTTAGTCCATTGTTTTCAAGATAGTTTAATAAGCGGCTGACGGATGGTACAATCAGTTGGTAGGGCTAGAATAAGTTCATGGAGGATCTTGCACAAGCCTTCATGCAACAATACAATCATGTAACAGACATGACCCCAGCAGGATTACCTTACAAAACATGGAGAAGAAGCCTAATGAGAATTTTAGGCAATATGCACAGAGGTGGAGAGAGGTAGCAATGCGGGTCCAACCACCTTTGTTGGAGAAGGAGACCACTATGTTATTTATTAATACTCTGAAAGCCCCATTTATTACTCATATGATTAGAAGCACTACTAAAAGTTTTGCGGACATAGTTATGGCAGGAGAGATGATAGAGAATGCCATAAGAGGGGGAAGAATCGAGGGGGAAGTAGCCAAAAGACCAGCCCCAAGAAGAAAAGACAACGAGGTAAACAATACAAGTGATTTCAATTCAAAAGTAGTCACAGTTAGCCAACCCAAAGTAGCCACAGTTGGGCAACAAGGTTCTCAAAAGCAGGAATCTAACACTAGGCATGAGAGGATGCAATTTACACCTATACCCGTGACGTATAGAGAGCTCTATCAAAATCTATATGATGCACATGCTATAGCCCCTTTTCATTTAAAACCATTACAACCTCCGTATCCTAAATGGTATGATGCAAATGCCAGATGTGAGTATCATGCTGGAATATCGGGACACTCAATCGAGAATTGTACTGGATTCAAGAAAGCCGTAGAAAGGTTGATCAAGAATGGGGTTTTGAAATTTGAGAATACCTCAAGTACGGAGAATCCTTTACCAAATCATGACAATCGGGAATAAATGCCATTGGTAAAGCCGGTGAAGTAAGGAAAAGGAAAATGTTGAGGAGATAAGGATGCCTATGAGGGTGTCGGGGAGGAGATGATAAAGAGGGTATGTTGACTTCTAAAAATCGTGGGACTACGGTGAGTTCCGTGAAGATTGCGAGAATTCAAAGCCTTGGTGCAAGGCTTTATGGACAACAAAGAGTTCTGAGTTTATGAAGGTAGCTCTAGTGAAAAGCAAGTATGTGTCTTGGAAAATGAACAAAGAAAGAACCGATGAGATCGAGGATCATTATCTCCCGCCGGGAATAATGAAATAGGGACACCGATGGCGCCAAGGTTATTATCCATACACCTACTCCTTTCTCTTATAAAGATAGCAAGAAAGTACCATGGAGTTATGGTCATGGCGTAGCGGTCTTGGGAGAAGGAAACATAGCCAGTACATCTAAAGATGTACAAGATGAAGGTTCCCATACGCGGAGTGGGAAGCGTTATGATATGGGGGACGTCAGAGTAGAGCCCACAAAACCCAAGAATGTTAAAATTAAGAAAAAAGGTGAAGTACCTGTTAACGAGCCAGTAGGGGAGGAAGAAGTTAAGAAATTTCTAAAGTTCCTTAAGCATAGTGAGTACAGTGTGGTCGAGCAGTTGTGTAAACAACCAGCACGCATATCGGTTTTAACCTTACTGCTAAGCTCTGAAGTACATCGAGAAGCGTTGTTAAAAGTACTCAACGAGACATATATCACTCATGATATATCTGTCAATAAGTTGGACCGGTTGATAAATAACATTAATGCTGATAATTTCATCTACTTCAATAATGATGAAATTCCACCCGGAGGCATAGGGTCAACTAAGGCTTTGCACATCACCACTCATTGCAAAGGATACACGCTTCCAAGTGTACTTGTTGATAATGGGTCCGCTTTGAACGTCCTTCCATTATCTACAGTGAATAGATTACCCATTGACAGTTCGCACATGAAGACGTGTCATAATGTGGTAAGAGCCTTTGACGGAACTGAAAGGAAAGTAATGGGGCGAATTGACATCCTCCGAAATTGGACCAAATACATACGAAGTTGACTTCTTGGTAATGGATATCAAGCCCTCCTATAATTCTTTGTTGGGAGGCCATGGATACACTCGGCGGAGCGGTGCCTTCTTCATCGCACCAAAATTGAAGTTAGTGACAAAGGACGCTTGATAACAAATCAATCTGAGAGGAGGACATCATAGCAATTGTCACTAGTAAAGCCCTTATGTGGAGAAAAATGAGGAGGCTATCGAGTGTTCTTTTCGTTCCTTGGAAATTGTTAACGCTACTTTCATTTGGAGGAAGTAAGGTGCCGCTTCCCAAAATATCTAGAGCAACAAAGATGGCCTTGCAAACAATGATGGGGAAAAGAGCATTGCTTAAAAAGGACTAGAGTTGCAAGGAGGATTCAAGTCCAAAATTGATAGAAAAGAAGGATCGCTTTGGTTTGGGTTTTAAGCGGACTATAAACAAAGGAGACAAGAGATGGAAAAGCGTCAAGCGAGAAGGAAGCGCGTTTGAGCGGAGGAGAAGTGGAGTGGGAACCGATGATATTCCACCTATATCCAAAACCTTTAAGTCGGGAGGGTTCTTTGGTAGAAGAGAGCCATCAGATCAATGTTGTACATAGTGAATGGTTTGGACAGGAAAACCTCGAGGGTATTCGCCCTTACGAACTGGGGAGCTCTCTAAACAATTGGACTGCGGAAGATCTTCCTGTAGTCTTTAGAAGTTTTCAGAGTAATTCTCGAAACATGTTTATTACTCTAGAGCCTAGGAGTAGTAAGGTTACATTTGTGAGAATAGGCTTATGTTCATCTATTATTATTCAAATAAAGCATAACTTTTACCAATTTAAAAGAGTATTGTCTCATTTTTTATCAACCAATATTCCTTTAAATTCTAACAACTTCTATTCTTTTATTCATAGCACATAAACAATCATTCTCAAATTCATTCATTCTTTGTATATTCTTTCATACCCCTCACAGGTCTCTAGATATCAATGATATGAGCGCTAATACTGCCGTTCCTGATTTCTCTTGTGAGCAAGACATGTGTTTAGAGGAGTCTCAGGATTTTAAAGATGTTCAAGATTGTGGCGTATCTCTCGATCTATTAAGAATGGTAAAACAGGAGGAGAAACAAATAATGCCACATGAAAAAGAGGCAATAGAAAATGTAACCTTAGAGGAAGGGAAGGAGGTGAAAATTGGAACACTGATTGCTAATAACACAAGGCGTAGCTTGATTGAGTTGCTTCAGGAATTCAAAGATATCTTTGCATGGTCTTATCAGGACATGCCCGGATTGAGTACTGACATTGTAGTACATTGTCTTCCGATAAGACAAGAATGTAGACCGATACAACAGAAATTGCGAAGAATGCGGCCAGACATTGTCCTGAAAATAAAAGATGAGGTCAAAAAGCAGTTTGATGCAGGATTTCTGCAGGAAGTGAAGTACTCTGAATGGGTAGCTAATATTGTACCAGTCCCTAAGAAAGACGGGAAGGTATGAATGTGCGTTGATTACAGAGATTTAAACAAAGCAAGCCCAAAGGATAATTTTCCTCTGCCACACATCGACACTTTAGTAGACAACACGGCGGGATATTCGTTGTTCTCTTTCATGGACGGCTTCTCAGGATACAATCAGATAAAGATGCATCCAGAGGATATGAATAAAACTACTTTCATAACATTGTGGGGCACCTTTTGTTATAAAGTAATGCCATTTGGGTTGAAGAACGCAGGGGCAACATACCAACGAGCCATGGTAAACTTATTTCACGACATGATGCATAAGGATATTGAGGTATACGTTGATGATATGATTGCCAAGTCGCGAACAGAAAAAGAACACATTAAGGTCTTGAGAGGATTGTTCTTAAGATTAAGAAAATTTCAGTTGAAGCTCAATCCAGCAAAGTGCACCTTTGGAGCCAGATCAGGGAAGTTGTTAGGCCGTGAGTCGGTGAAAAGGAATTGAAGTTGACTCGGACAAGGTCGAGCCATACGAGTTGCCTCCACCACGTACTCAAAAAGAAGTTCGAGGATTCCTAGGAAGGTTGAATTACATTGCTCGATTCATTTCACAATTGGTGAAAAATGTGATCCTATCTTTCGTCTCCTCAGAAAGCACAATCAAGGTGTTTGGGATGAAGAATGCCAGAATGCTTTTGAAAAAGTCAAACAGTATTTGTTGAATGCTCCAGTGTTATCTCTGCCTAGTCCAGATAAACCATTAATACTATACTTGTCAGTGTTCAGCAATTCTATGGGATGTGTGCTTGGTCAGCATGACAAGTCAAGGAAAAAGGAAAAGGCAATTTATTATCTCAGCAAGAAATTCACTGACTGTGAAATGAGATATTCGTCAATCGAAAAGCTGTGCTGTGCGTTGATTTGGACCACACGGAGATTGAGGCAGTACATGCTATACCATACAACTTGGCTCATATCAAAATTAGATCCATTAAAATACATGATGGAATCAACGGCTTTAAATGGAAGAATGGCTAGATGGCAAATTTTGCTTTCAGAGTTTGATATAGTCTATGTAAGTCAAAAGGCTATCAAAGGAAGTGCTATGGTAGACTTTTTGGCTAGTAGAGCTTTGGAAGATTATGAGCCATTGAACTTTGATTTTCCAAATGAGGAGTTAATGTGTATAGCAGCAACTGAAGATTCTCCATGGAAGTTAAATTTTGATGGGGCTTCTAATGCAGTCAGAAATGGAATTGGGGCAGTCTTGGTATCCCCGAATGGTCACCATTACCCTTTCACATGCAAGTTGGATTTTGACTGTACAAATAATATGGCTGAATATGAAGCATGCATCATAGGGCTCCAAGCGGCCATAGAAAGAGGCATAAAAACCCTAGAAGTATATGGAGATTCTGCGTTGGTAATCTATCAGCTAAGAGGTGAATGGGAGACAAAAGACCCTAAGTTGATCAATTATCGGAGGGTAGTTTTGGGGTTGCTAAGAGAGTTCAATGATATCACCTTCAACTATCTCCCACGAGATGAAAATCAGATGGCAGATGCTTTAGCAACCTTGGCTTCAATGATTAAGGCGAACAAAGAGAAAGAGATGAGACCAATTCAAATGAGTGTCTATGAATTTCCAGCTAGCTATTGTAACCTTGAAGAGGAAGAAAAGGATGATAATCCTTGGTATCTGGACATATTACGATATGTAAGAGATCATAAATATCCAGCACAGGCATCCGAAAATGACAAACGAACCCTGAGAAGATTAGCTTGTGACTATGTTTTGGACGGGGAGATTCTGTATAAGAGAAGGAAAGACCAAGTACTTTTGAGATGTGTCGATGCCATAGAGGCCAAGCTAATTCTAGAAGAGGTCCATGAAGGTGTATGTGGTACGCATGCAAATGGATTCACGATGGCAAGACAAATCATGAGGTTTGGCTATTACTGGGCCACTATGGAAGGAGACTGTATCAATTATGCCAAAAAATGCCATAAGTGTCAGATTTATGGGGAAAAAATTCATGTACCACCCTCACCTTTACATGTCATGACGTCTCCATGGCCATTTTCCATGTGGGGCATGGATGTCATTGGACCAATATTGCCGAAAGCTTCGAATGGACATCAATTTATTTTCGTAGTTATTGACTACTTTACAAAATGGGTAGAGGCTGCTTCGTACGCAAATGTTACTAAGACAGCTGTAAGTCGATTTTTGAATAAGGAAATCATTTGTCGGTATGGAATGCCTGAGAGAATCATATCCGATAATGCGTTGAATTTGAACAACAAAACGATAGCAGAGGTTTGCGACCAGTTTAAAATTAAGCATCACAACTCTTCACCCTATCGTCCAAAGATGAATGGGGCGGTGGAGGTGCCAATAAGAACATTAAGAAGGTCGTGGGAAAGATGGTGAGACTTATAGAGGCGGCATGAAAAGTTACCGTTTGCACTCTTAGCATATCGGACATCTGTTAGAACTTCTACTGGGGCAACTCCGTTCTCGTTAGTTTACGGGATGGAAGCAGTTTACCTATTGAAGTGGAAATACCTTCTCTCCGAATTTTAACAGAGATAAGGTTGGATAAAGCTGAATGGGTTTAGTCTCGATATGACCAGTTAAACTTGATTGAGGAAAAGAGGCTGAAGGCTATCCGACATGGTCAGATGTACCAGAAGCGTATGATGCGAGCTTATGATAAAAAGGTTCGTCCAAGGGAATTCCATGAATGGGACCTTGTGCTAAAGAAAATCCTTCCCATTCAGAAGGACTTTAGAGGAAAATGGATGCCAAATTGGGAGGGGCCATACGTCGTGAAGAAGGCTTTTTACGGTGGTGCATTGATTTTGTGAAATGGATGGAAAGAGCCTACCCAATCCGGTGAACTCGGACTCGATCAAAAATACTTTGTCTAAAGAGAAAAGAATCTAAGGTGAAAACCCATAAAGGCGCCTTGAATTTTGAAAAAAAAAAAAAGAAGGGAGAGGCGGGTGAAAACCCACAAAGGGCACCTTGAGACCAAAGGGATTTTGAGTTGAAAACCGAAAGGCAGCTCAAATTTTGAAGGACACAACAACCTTATTTGACTTAACAGAGTGAGGCACAGTGTACATTGGGGCATCAACAAAGTACTTTGGATCTTTTAAACACATGTCGAACAAAAAATAGGGCTTTGGGAGCTAATGTATAGATGCTCAAGCGGCGATATTTAGAGCATCGATTTTATCCTATTTGCTATCTTTAGATTCTATTTCTTCTTAAAGATATGCTATCGGACTTATTTCCTTTGTCTTGTTAACAATTCAAATCAATTATTCTCAAAGATTCACTCATCTCCGATATTTTTAAAGTATGTTGCATTGAAATAATGATAGATGAACTAAAATATTTTCACAAACGAAGTTTTGCACATTACTTTGGGATTTCTAGATAATGCAAGAAACTAAAACAGGACAATTGTTCGAGAAATTCACATAAGTAAGGGATGAAGGAACTCGAGGGATTTCTCTTCTAATCCAAAAAGAAATGGATGATTCAATTCTTACAGACATCCTCAGTAGATCATAGCATTGGAGGAAGGCCTACAGAATAAAATTTTGAGAAAGACAAATGAAGGAATGAATGATGACACCTGAGATTGGGGTCATATTCCCAGCACTTTGCATCATAACATGTTAAGGACATTCGACTCATTCCAATCGTAGCATACTTAGGCATAGACACATACTCATCTTACAGGTCATGTCCTCTAGGGGACAATGAAGATTAAAGATTTCAACATGGCATCCCTGTGCTTATGGGGAACAAATTGAAGACAGCAGATCTAGACTTCAGACATTTATGCTGAAGCAGATCCAAGAAGATTTGGTATTCAAGAAACAAATCGAGGACATTGCAGATATGACTCTCAAATGTTCTCAAATAGACTCAAGATGATTTGGCATCCTTGTGCTTACAAGGAACAAATCGAGGACATAGTAGATTTGACTCTCAGACGTTCCCAAAGGCAGCAGATCTAGACTTCAGATGTTTATATTGAAGCAGATCCAAGATGATTTGGCATCCTTGTGCTTACAAGGAACAAATCGAGACATAGCGATTTGAGTCTCGAGACGTTCTCAAAGGCGCAGATCTAGACTTGAGATGTTTATATTGAAGCAGATCCAAGATGATTTAGCATCCTTGTGCTCACAAGGAACAAATCGAGGACATAGTAGATTTGACTCTCGGGCGTTCTCAAATATAGCAGATCTAACCTTGAGATGTTTATCTTTGAAACAGATCCAAGATGATTTGGTATTCTTGTGTTTATAAGAAACAAATCAAGGACGTTGCAGATATGACTCTCAAATGTTCTCAAATAGACTAAAGATGATTTGGCATCCTTGTGCTTACAAGGAACAAATCGAGAACATTGCAGATATGACTCTCAAATGTTCTCAAACAAATTCAAGATGATTCGCTACAGATTCAATATCTCTATTCGGCGATGAGCAGATCAAGGATATCAACATAGCAGTCGTCAAAAAGGGGATTGAAAACCGTAAGGCCGGTCAAATTTGGTCTTTCTATAAGTCTTTGCTCGATTCCTGTTACACATCAATGAGCAAAGAGGGGCAGCTGTAAGAGCTCAACCTTAAACAACCAAGCAAAAAATAATAAATAAATAAATATTTTAAAAGTCCACTCAATAAAATAAACAGTCCAGGTTACAAAACTAACCCCTACTCAGCAAGCCCACTATTGCCACCCATAGCCTACTAACCCAAACCCAGAAAGACCCAATTAAACCATTTAGCCCAAAATGCCTATACCCGTTACAAACCCAAAATTTCCAAGGCCCAATTGACCCAAATGGTTGCAGCCCCAAGCAAGAAACCCTAGGGTTTCTGCCCACTATCTTTCGCGCCATAAGCGAAGGTTCGACAGCGTCATCCAACTTCCGTAATCAGCGCCTTGGCACCAGCCTTCGTCACCACCACCATCAACGCGCGAGACATGCCAGAATCTGGCGTTGGATTCATTAACGTGCGAACATCAGTGATTGAGAGAGATTCTCGTGGGTTATCTGCAAGAAAAGGAAACTAAAAGAATCTCAGCATATCAGTCAAAGATACCATAGACAAGAAATCAGAGATTTCTTTCCTTATGTAATAAATCAGTAGGCTATAAAAAGCCTTTGTAACTCTTGTAACGATTACGGACACACACAGATACTCATACAGAAATAAAAAGAGAATACAAGCAGTTTCAAAGAAAAGGTGATTTAACTATGTGTTTTTTAGAATATATGCATGTATGTACATTATTTTTAGCAAAATAGTAGCTTTTAAAAAGGGGGAAGAGATTACCTGTGGAAGGACGAGGATTTTAACCCTCAGACCACCGTACAGGGCGACGCGTGAGTGCGTGAGGAGACCCCTAGACAGAAGCTCAGCAACTCCGGGATCGGCCCCCGAATCCTCTTCAGAGGATTTTGTTTTTTTTTTAAAAAGCGGATGTTAAAATGATTTTTAGGGGTGAAATTTGACTTATATAGTCTATTTAAAAGCGGTGTCGTTTTACAACTATAGGATCCAGCGTCGACCCGATTACCGGGAGGTCCGCAAGATTTTGAGAATTGGGCTAATTGCCCAATTGGTCCTCTTGCAATTTCTATACTTTTAATTTCATTTTATTTATTTGTTTATTTGGTATTAATATTTTTACATTTCAATTTGACCCTCCCAATGATTTACAATCGTATTAGGGAAGCGGTGACGTTTGGGAATAGGGCTATTTGCCCAATGACTCCTTTGATTTTAGGAATGTTTCAAATTGGGTCTCAATTCAGTTTTAGCTTTGTGAATTTGCCCCATAATTTTGTTAAACATCGATTTAGTCCCATATTTATTATATTATTGTATTATTTGTTTATTTTAATTTTACTTTTATATTATGTATTATAAAATTGCTTTATTATGAGTATTATTTTAATTATATACTATTATTATTACTTATTATATATATTATTCTCCTTAAATTATTATTTTACATATATTATATTTATTACTTATATATACATGTATTGTTTTATATGCTACTTTATATCTATTATTTTTCTTATATGTTTATATTACATTTCATTATATAATCCTTATTATGTTTTATTTTCACATTATTTATTGTTTTTTTATATATTATGTATATCATGTATCATAAATTATATTATTTTTCTAAAAATGTAAAGCATTATTATTAAATCATATTTTAACTCACACTATATACATATTTTTATTAACTATTTATTTATTTACTATATGTTATTTCTTTTTTAAACTAATATTGTTATATTATGAAATCTCTTACATACTTCTAAACCAATATATGCTACCATATAATTATTATTCTTTTATTATATTATCTATTAAATATTATTTTAAAATGGTTATGAAATGTCTTGTTTTTTAATTGTATGTATATTTTGTTAGCAATCAATTATTTTTTTATATATATTAGTTTCTTTTCATATGTTTTATATTGTATGTATCATGTATGTGTTAAGTTTATTTTTATTATAATATGCACTATATTTCTTTTATTTGTATACCATACATTACTTGATTTATGTTTTTTACATCATGCATCATTTAAATATTATTTAGTGTGTTTATATACTTTGTTTATTTATTTTCAATACATGTTATACATATATCTTTGTTTGCATTTTTTTTGCCTCGTATGAATTATTCTTTATATCATGGTATTCATTTTTATCTACCTAGTGCAATAATATATTATTATGATTTATAATGTAATCGATTTCCCATGCATCATCTTTAAAAAGATAAGGCTCCAAAATTTTCAAAAAGTTATAAAGGCAATACTTGGTGTTTGGAAATTTCGAAAAAGTAGTGCCCTAACTTATTGGGTTGCAACTTTTCTCGTTAAGTTCGAATAGTCAAGTACCCTTCTAAAGTTTTTAAAGGATTTCGAAATATAAATGATTGTCTTGGAATTGCAAAGTGATATGTCCTAACTTACTGGATGTAACATTTTGCTATTTTGAGATAGAGATTTCTAAGGGCCAACTTATAGTTGATACTTTGATACAAGTAAACCCAAATTTTCAAATATTTTAAAGAGGATTATATCTTAAAATTTTTAAATTTCCGACATTAAAGACACTTGATAATCAATTAGGTACCAATTTTTGGGCGTTACGAGGGTGCTAACCCTTCCTCGTACGTAACCGGCTCCCGAACCCATTTTCTGATTTCGTAGACCAAAACTAATAATTTTAAAACAAAACATTTTATAAGGTGATCCGATCACACCTAAAAAGATTGGTGGCGACTCCCGTTTTCATTTTTCTTAAAGTCGATTCCCATTTTCCAAAACTCGATTTGAAAATGGTTTCGACATTGATAATTTACCATCCCCACAATATTCTCATATGTAACATCTTGTAATTTTTCGCTAGATTGTGTCTTATCATGATTTTTACAGTTACGAGTGTCTCGAGTCATTGTGAAAGCCTGAAAAAAAACACAATAGTCAAAAGAAAAATTAAGCAAACCTCACCTTATGCACTCAAAATAAAATTAAATTCTAAATGAGGTAAGAATTAATCTTGTGAGTCTTTTAAAAGTGTTTGTATCAATTAATTAGAATGTATTAGAATCAAACTAACAAAGCAAACCTAGTAGCATTAAGAGTCCAAAATCGGCTAGACACAAAAGAATTATTTTGCATGAAGGAAGGAATGTGCAACGTGCTTTAACCTACTAACACAAGAAATAATAAAGTGTTAGAATGGTTAATAGAACAATAAAAAGTAAAAACAAATGAGAACCTAAGGCTAAGAGTCAATGAAAATCCCTGAAACCCGAAAAACAAAAAAAAATTGGAAAACAACTTGATAAACTTTGTTCGATGTGTTCCCAATTTCCAAAAACCACAAATTTTAAACTGGAACCTCCTCAAATAATGTAGATTTGATCTTAAAAACTTTGACATGAAATTCAACCCACGAAATATTTTTTATTTTTTTATTTTTGTATTTCTTTCACTTGTTCGATCACTTTTGTGTGGGAATTTTTTTTTAATATTCTAAAATAATGTCAAGAATCGGGATGTAAAATTTTAGATCGTTTAAAAAATATTTACCCACTGAAAAATATTTTTTTCCAAGAACTTTCTAGGTAAAAAGAATATTTTGATGATGTTTGCTGGAAATCATTTTACTAGAATATAAAGAACACCTAAAACGCCCAAGAATATGATTCTAAATGATAAAGAAAGGATTCAAAAGAGGATCTTAAGTTTGTCCAAGTTGCAAATTTAAATTAGGGCTCTAGACATTCGGAAAGAAACTTGGATTTTGACACAAACTGAAACGCAAAAAAATCCAAGTCAGATATAAAATTTTAAATTTTAAAAGAAGTAATTAAAATTCGATAATTAAGATAGAAAAAAAAAACAACCAAATAGATCAATGATTTGAATAATTAAATAGGAACAAACTAGAATAAAGAGAAAACTAATACAGATAGATGGAATGTAACACCCCAAAACCCAGCCTAGAAGTTTTGCCCGGATCTCAAAGGTTATATTAATCACCAAAGTGATCTAAAGCAATTTTACGAACAGAATGTTAAAATCTCATTTCAAATACAGTTCGTTACATTCGAACTAAATCGTTTAACTATTTGGGTTTCAAAATAGAGAATTTAGCTACATAAAAATAACATTCGGAAATATAAATTCGCAGTTTCTGAAATTCAGTCCAAAATAACCATCTACAAAAACCTAAAATAGACTTATACCACAATCCCTATAAATACTTATAGTCCAAAACAGTTTGAAAACTATGAATTTAAACGAAACACTTCATTTAGCTAACTCGAAACTTATCCGTCTAGGACCTCCAGCCGCTAAGTCCCGACTACAGAACATGAGAGTACCTGAAAGGGGAAAACTAAAGGGTGAGCTACGTGAGCTCAGTGTGAGTTTGAAACATAACCGAAGACCAAATGACCGAGTGACACAACACAATATTCCAATGTAGGATATGTTTACATATCACATGCAAATACCTCAACGTCAGTCTGATATACGAATAGTTATCAACAAAAAATCGAATGCATCTATATTAACATTCTAAACATTTATGTACCCAATCGCATTAGTACAGAAACATATCGATCCATATGCAGTTAATCTCACAATCATATAGCAAACTTGACCAAATGTGAAATGAATGCAAGAGTATAAAACCCACCCCAACCATCCAAACACCACTTCGACCATCCTACACACCACGTATGAGCTATATCATGCCCATCCACCCTGTACACCACATAGAACCTTAAAAGACTCATCCACCCTACACACCATAATGTGGAACTAAGCCACTCTGATGGCAATATGTAGCTGAGCTGCTATATGTATATACTGCGGTATTACCGCTAATAAGTAATGTAGTTAAACTGCCGGATCAGGCTTCCTTTTCTTTACAACCAAAAACTTAAATTTTCATGCATATGCTCAATGTACACAGCTTACAGATAGTCACACAACAGTCAAACAAAACAGAGGTGCACATATGCATTCAACCAAAGTTAGAAACAGTTATGACGATACTTAATTGCTTAGTAACATCATTTAACACCTAAACAAATTAATAAATCAATGTTATGATTATATGTAACACCCCGTACCCGAGTCCGTTACCGGAGTCGAACACAAGGTGCACACAGACTTAACTTAATTATTTTCACAGTCCATTTAAAAATTTCCAGACAAGCTGGTTACTGCGTCACTGGCGCCTTAAAAATCATATCTTGAGTTTCAAAACTCGAAAATTGGTTTCGTAATTTTTCCCTGAAACTAGACTCATATGTCCATCTACATATTTTTTTCTAGAATTTTTGGTCAATCCAATTAGTACAGTTTATTAGTTAAAGTCTCCCCTATTCCAGGGTTCGACGACACTGACCTTCATGCATTACGAATTGGATATCTCCCTGTACAGGGCTTCAATACTGATCCCTTTTGTTTCTATAGAAACTAGACTCAAAGAGGAATCTATACATATATGGCATGACTCCTAATTATCTCTGGTTAATTTATAATGAATTTCCAAATTCGGAACAGGGAATCCAGAAACCGTTCTGGCCCTGTTTCACGAAAACCTAAATATCTCTTAACATACAACTCATATGACTTTTTCTTTTCTTCCATATGAAAGTAGATTCATCAAGGTTCATTTACATAATTTATTCACTATTTAATTCCATTCCTTCTATTTTTAGTGATTTTTCACATCCACACCACTTCTGCTGTCAGCATCTATTTTTAAGGTAAACTTTACCTATTTCGTGGTTTCCATGGACCAACTAGAGTTTTGTCATACATAGGTCCACATATGATCATATTTAGCCATTCCAAGGGCTGATCAATGCCCAACACTTCCATTCCAGTCCATAGTCACATCATGAAACCATATATATATACATAAACACAAATGATCTAATGCCATACTCCACTTCTACGAGCCATTTTCGCATGGCTGTACACACATACATCACAAAAAGTACTTGAAAAACAACAAAGGGTAGTCCTATACATGCCATTTCAAAGCTCAACCAAAATTTGTACCAAAAGGGGCTTTGATAGTGTGGGAGACTTGACTTCCAAAAATCCGAGTCCGATGGTGACGAGCCAAAATCTATAAAGCAGAGAACAAAGAAGCGGAGTAAGCAATTTATGCTTAATAAGTTTTGAGCAAAGAATTTAAGCACAACAGAGGTATAGCATTCATATAACTAAGCGGATAATTCCGTATATACATATTCTCAAATCATTCCTACTTCACATTCCAACCCCTGAATTCATACATGAGGGATCATCTTAGCCAAATCTGGAAGCTCACTACTCGATTGGCGAATATTATTGAAGGAATCAACTATTCCAATGCACATACAAACATACCTCATTGCTGGAATTTTGCAAGCGTATTAACTGAAATTTTATAGCAAGGTTGCTCATTCCCGAATCACGTACCTTGAATTTAACTGGATATAGCTACTCGCTCGATTGTCTTGGGACATAGCCGGTTATAGTAATTGCGCAAATGCCTTGGGACTTAACCCGGATTTGGTAACTCGCACAATTGCCTTGAGAATTAACCGGATTTAGTAACTTCGCACAAATGCCTTGAGAATCAACCGGATATCATTCGAATAACCAAGCACATATATTAACAAATCATAACACATCAGTATTTCATTCTCACTACCAAAGCTCGAACACAAGACACTATCATATTTACAATTTCGGCTCAATAGCCACATACAAGAGCATGATTTTGATTTGTTTATTACATAATCTAATTAGATCATAATCTAAGTTCCATTACTCGAAAACTTACCTCGGATGTTGTCGAGCGATTCGATGGCTATTCGACCACTTTTTCCTTCCCTTTATCGGATTTAGTTCCCTTTGCTCTTGAGCTTAATTTAACAAATAAATTGATTTAATCATTTGAGCATCGAAAGAGAATTCAAGGTACTTAGCCCACATATATTCATTAGACATTAAAGTCACATATATACGAATTCATGAATCAAACTCAACACATTAGTTAGTACTCTCCTTAGCGAATTTTCTAAATCAAGATAAAGCCTTCAACATGCTTACTCATGGCCGAACAACACATCAACCTAGGTACTCATTCATGTGGCCGATTATGCATGTTGATGTTGAGGCCAATTACATGTTTAATACCACACATGAATGGCATACATTTTACTAGCTAATGCATTACATGTTGTAGCTCAATACACATCTATCATTTACTTCATAACCGAAACATCATCACAAGTAAATATATACCTTGAGATAGTATATATGTCATACCAATACATCATGTGCAAACATATATACATATAGGTGCAAGGGCCGAATCTCAAGTTGATTATAACCAAATATAAACATATATCCAAAACACAAATCTTACCTACCATGCAATAAGCATAAATCATTCTTATGGATATACCATGGCGAATACATCACAACACCATACCATTTCAATTTTGGTCATGGTTAAACAAAGAACTTAATGTCTCACTCAAAAATGCTAAAAGAAAATCCAAGAATCATCAACCCACCATCACATATATCATCAACAAGCTTCATATTTAGCATGCAATGGCATTAACACAAAATCCACCTTGGCCGAACATCATTCCCATGACATAGCAAAGATTTGAACCATGGGCTAATTAGAACTCAAGCTAGCAACTAAAAACATGCATGAATCTCATGGCACAACCTCAACATACCTTAATCTAGATACAAGGATGGCCAAACCTCCTCCTAATCCTCTTCCAACCCAAGCATGAAGCAAGAACTCCCTCCTTCTTCCTTAGGATTTTCGGCCAAGAGAAGTGAAAATGATGAACACTTTTTTTTTTGTTTTCTTTCCCTTAACTCACAGCAATGGGGGATCACACACCTTCTCTCTTTTTTTTTTTCCATTTCTTTATTCCTAACCTTAGTTTATTGTTTCCTCCCATAATACACCAACAAAACATGTCTATGACATGTTTTGCCCATCATTCTTTGTTATGGCCGGCCACCACTTATAAAAAGAAGGGATATTTGACATGCAAGTCCTCCCTTTTGATTACATGCACTATTAGGTCCTTATAGATTAGCCTATCACATTTCAAAAGTGTCACACAAGTCCTAATAACTGAATTCACATGCAATCGACTAAATCGAAGCTTGAAATTTTCACATATTCATAAATACATATTCTAGACAATAAATATTACGTTCAAACATTTCGGTGACTCGGTTTAGCGGTCCCGAAACCACTTCCCGACTAGGGTCAATTTTGGGCTGTCACATTATAAATAATGGATAAGTCTGGGCCGAAACAAAGTCCCAACCTCCCTTACTAAGGCCTAGATGAGGTTTGGAACACACAATAACACAAACAAGTCAAAATCTGACACAAAATGAAAATTTGTAAAACAGGGCCACATGATCGTGTGCCCTGATAGTGTGGAAGTACCTAGGCCGTGTGGAGGCCTACACGCCCATGTGAAGGAGGCACATGGCCGTGTGGTTATGACACATGCCTGTGTGACCTAGAGACATGACCGTGTGAACAACTCGTGTAACTCTCTATCTGAAATTGCTAAAATAAGGTGCAAGGCAGACACGGCCATGTGAAAGTCTCACACGCCCGTGTGATTATAGACTAAAATTCCCAAATTCAGCCACACAGTCGTATGACACCAAAATTACCCCAAAATCTTAATTTCCCAATATCACCCGGCTGTGTGAACCGCCTGGGTGTAGCATACACTCATGTGGCCACCCAAATGGTCACGAAACCACACCGAAATAGCCAGAAAATCATGTAATTCACCACCAAATGACCCCAG
>NW_026440497.1:0-2500 GCF_025698485.1 Gossypium arboreum
TCGTGCGGAACCTCAGGCACCATCGGCAACCTAGGCCTTGATCGTGCAGAACCTCAGGCACCATCAGCACCTTGGTGCTTGGATGTGCAGGAGCCTCGAACACCATCAGCAACCTCGGCCCTTGGTCGTGCAGGGCCTCAGGCACCACCGGCACCTTGGTGCCTTGGATGTCTGGGAGCCTCGAGCAGCATTGGCACCTTGGTGCTTGGATGTGCAGGAGCCTCGGACACCATCGGCAACCTATGACGTTGGGTGTGCGGGTGCCTCGAGCAGCGAGGGCACCCTGGTGGCTCGGATGTGCGGGCTAAAGAAAAGTGTCCCCGTTTAGGACATACGAATGTTGCTGGTAGCAGATTGACGAAGTTTTTAGCTCTTTAAGGGGTGAGATCCGCTGCCCCCGACGTAGCCCCCTCGAACCCGGGTGGGGTGCGTCCACACCCCACGGGGTCGGATAGTCCCGCAATGACTCACCAACGGTGGTGGGTCAATCGCCGGCGCTAGTGGCCGGGGTGATGATTTTCCGGCCGGTCAAGCCCGTGCCCATAGAAATGTAAGCCAACGACTCCAAGACCAGGTTCCCTATATCGGGCAAAGATCTCTTGGGGTGGCTTATGCATTGCTATGGGCTCGAGCTAACCCCATTCTCCCCGTCATGTTAAGGACGCCTTGTGCCTTCAAGTCGGCGACCCATCGGCGCCTTGGCCTTGCCAAGGCCTTGCCTGCATTCGAAGCTGCCCGTGACCCGATACCAAGTCCTTTGACGGCAACGGCTCACTGGGGGGCGTAAGTTGAGTTTGTAGGCTTGGTCTTGGCTCGACCAAGTCCCAATGGGATTTTGTCCCTCGTAGTTCTCGTGCCAAGCGTTTGTGGTGTGCCCTCGTTTCATTGTTCCTTCCGCTCCCCTACCAATACATTGGTTGGGTGGGTTGTTGGCCGGTGTGCGTGGGTGCTACCACTAGTACGCAATGGGCATATGAGTGGTGTTTTGGTTGTGTGTATTGGCAGGCTCCATGCTACCCGCATCGAACTGTCGAGCCACACTCCTCTTCATTAACTCCCCTTGTTCTAATTGAACCTAGGGGATGCGATCGGGATCCTGTGTTGCGTACCTAAGCCAGATGGAATTATTGATGTGTTGCCGTCCCTTCTCCATCTCGTGCCCTTTGGGGTGCGTGGTGGACCACAATCGTGCCCTGTTTCCCGAGTGTGCCCCCTTAAATCGGTGTGGCCTCGTCGGTGTACTGGTGCTCGTTCGTGCTTTCGGATGCGGAAAATATTTTTGAGAGTAGGGTTTAGGCCCTTGTCTCTCGATGCCTATGCATTTTGTCTCTTGACACGGACGATGCTCGTGCTCTGTTATGGCCTCTTCGTTGCTCACGCGGCATGTTGAGAGCCATGCAGTGTCGACGTCGCGGAGGAATGCTACCTGGTTGATCCTGCCAGTAGTCATATGCTTGTCTCAGATTAAGCCATGCATGTAATATGAAACATGAACAAGTGTGAAGCTGCGAATGGCTCATTAAATCGATTATAGTTTGTTTGATGGTATTTGCTACTCGGATAACCGTAGTAATTCTAGGCTAATACATTGCAAACCCGACTTCTGGAAGGATGCATTTATTAGATAAAAGGTCGACGAGGCTTTGCCCATTGCTACGATGATTCATGATAACTCGACGGATCCCACGGCCTTTGTGCCGGCGACGCATCATTCAAATTTCTGCCTATCAACTTTCGATGGTAGGATGTGGCCTACTATGGTGGTGACGGGTGACGGAGGGTGGGGTTCGATTCCGGAGAGCCTGAGAAACAGCTACCACATCCAAGGAAGGCAGCAGGCGCCAATACCCAATCGACACGGGAGGTAGTGACAATAAATAACAATACCGGGCTCTATGAGTCTGGTAATTGGAATAATTACAATCTAAATCCCTTAACGAGGATCCATTGGAGGCAAGTCTGGTGCCAGCAGCGCGGTAATTCCAGCTCCAATAGCGTATATTTAAGTTGTTGCAGTTAAAAGCTCGTAGTTGGACTTAGGGTGGGTCAGCGGTCCGCCTCACGGTGAGCACCGGTCTGCTCGTCCCCTCTGCCGGCGATGCGCTCACTGGCCTTAATTGGCCGGGTCGTTCCTCCAGCGCTGTTACTTTGAAGAATTAAGTGCTCAAGCGGGGCCTACGCTTGTATACATTAGCATGGGATAACATCATAGGATTTCGATCCTATTGTGTTGGCCTTCGGATCAGGTAATGATTAACGAGGGGACGTCAGGGGCATTCGTATTTCATAGTCAGAGGTGAAATTCTTGGATTTATGAAAGACGAACAACTGAAAGCATTTGCCAAGGATGTTTCATTAATCAAGAACGAAAGTTGGGGGCTCGAAGACGATCAGATACCGTCCTAGTCTCAACCATAAACGATGCCGACCAGGGATCGGCGGATGTTAACTTTAGGACTCCGCCGGCACCTTATGAGAAATCAAAGTCTTTGGGTTCCGG
>NW_026440497.1:7500-12500 GCF_025698485.1 Gossypium arboreum
CATGTCCCCGGAGCCTCGGGCAACATCCAACGTAGGCCATCCAGTGGTGAGGTCATCAGACAAACATCGGCACCTTGGTGCCTCGGATCTCAGGGACGTTGGGCTGAAAAAGTGTCCTGTTTAGGACATCTGAAACTGTCACATTTCGGACACATGAATGTCATTTGGTAGCACATTGACCAAGTTTTTAAGCTCTTTAGGGGGAGTGATGAGCAGCCGGGGGTTATCAGAGCCTTGCCATGCCCATCGCATGCGGGACGTCGGTGCCCCCCAGGTTAGGTTCCGTGATGCTCAAGGCGATCCATCCGTGATGATCCGTGAGCCATCCGGGATACACAAACAGTATGCGAGTCCTCCCAATCCCAAAGGTAGAATTCGGACACGTTACATGTTAGTGCCAATAGCAGATGAATGCGTCCCAAAGGTAGGATTAGGATACCGTTATGTCGGTACCCAACAATGAATGAATCGTCTGTCCTCCTTTGCAACAAGAGCCCGGCACCTTTGGCCCATGTGGTAGCCTCTGCTGTCCCGGCGGCGTGTGCCATCCGTGGTCTTGGGGCCATCCAGTAGGCCCGCTGATGTGTCGACGCCAGGCGCATCGGCACCTTGGTGCATCGGATGTCTTGGGAGGTCGAGCACAAAAGCTAATTTGGGGTTAGTGCGAAGCGTCACCATAAAGTGTCCTGTTTGGACACATGAATGTCGCTTTGTTACATTGACCAAGTTTTTTAGCTCTTTAGGGGAGGTGATATTGAGGCGAAGCGAGTTGTCAGGAGCCTTTGCCCGCCCATTTCATGCCGACGTGGTGCCCCCCCCCGCATTAGGTTCCGGCGGTGCTCCGCGATCCATCCGGCGGTGCTCGGCGACCATCCGGAATATCGAAAACAAGCTACAAATTCGTCCGGTCCCTCCCAGGTCCCTCCTTTTGAATCATCGGTCCTCTCCTTTTGGAACAAGATCCTCCCACCTTGGGCCCTTGGTCGTCTTGAAGCATCAGGCACCCTTAGTAACCTAGGACGTCGATGGTGTAGGAGCATCGGCACATTGCTGCTTGGACGTCGCGAGGAGCCTTGGACGCCATCAGCAACCTAGGACGTTTGTCGTGCAGGAGCCTCAGGCACCATCGGAACCTAGGCCTTGGTCGTGCGAGAGCCTGGGGCACCATCGGAACCTGAGCCCTGGTCGTGCAGGAGCCTCAGCCATCAGCAACCTAGGCGCTTGGTCGTGCGGAGCCTCAGCACCATCAGCAACCTGGGCCCCTGGTCATGCGAGAGCCTCAGGCACCATCAGCACCTAGGCCCCTGGTCGTGCAGGAGCCTCAGGCACCATCAGCAACCCTAGGCCCTTGGTCGTGCGAGCCTCAGGACCATCGGCACCTGGGCCCTTGGTCGTGCGGAGCCTCGGCCACCATCGCACCTAGGCCCTTGGATGGCGGGCCTCGGGCACCATCGGCAACCTAGGCCCTGGTCGTGCAGGGAGCTCAAACACCGGAACCTAGGCCTTGATCGTGCAGGAACTCCAGGCACCATCGGCAACCTGAAGCCTTGATCGTGCAGGAACCTCAGGCACCATCAGGCACCTTGGTGCTTGGATGTGCAGGGCCTCAGGGCCATCAGCAACCTCGGCCCTTGGTCGTGCAGGGCCTCAGGCACCACCAGCACCTTGGTGCCTTGGATGTCTGAGGCCTCGAGCAGCATGGCACCTTGGTGCTTGGATGTGCAGGGCCTCGGACACCATCGGCAACCTATGACGTTGGGTGTGCGGGTGCCTCGAGCAGCGAGGGCACCCTGGTGGCTCGGATGTGCAGGCTAAAGAAAAAGTGTCCCCGTTTAGGACATACGAATGTTGCTGGTAGCAGATTGACGAAGTTTTTAGCTCTTTAAGGGGTAAGATCCGCTGCCCCCCGACGTAGCCCCTCCGACCCGGGTGGGGTGCGTCCACATACAGGGGTCGGATGAGTCCCTGAATGACTCACCAACGGTGGTGGGTCAATCGCCAGCGCTAGTGGCCGGGTGATGATTTTCCGGCCGAGTCAAGCCGTGCCCATAGAAATGTAATAACGACTCAAGACCAGGTTCCCTATATCGGGCAAAGATCTCTTGGGGTGGCTTGCCATTGCTATGGGCTCGAAGCTTAACCTTACATTCTCCCCGTCATGTTAAGGCCTTGTGCCTTCAAGTCGGCGACCCATCAGCGCCTTAGCCTACCAAGAGCCTTGCCTGCATTCAAGCTGCCCGTGACCCGTACCAAGTCCCTTTGACGGCAACGGCTCAGCGGGGGCGTAAGTTGAGTTTGAAGCTGGTCTTAGCTCGACCAAGTCCCAATGGGATTTTGTCCTCGTATTCTCGTGCCAAGCGTTTGTGGTGTGCCCTCGTTTCATTGTTCCTTCCGCTCCCCTACCAATACATTGGTTGGGTGGGTTGTTAGCCGGTGTGCGTGGGTGCTACCACTAGTACGCAATGGGCATATGAGTGGTGTTTTGGTTGTGTGTATTGGCGGCTCCATGCTACCGCATCGAACTGTCGAGCCACACTCCTCTTCGTGCTCCTTGTTCTAATGAACCTAGGGGATGCGATCAGGATCTGTGTTGCGTACCTAAGCGGATGGAATTATTGATGTGTGCCGTCCTTCTCCATCTCGTGCCCTTTGGGTGCGTGGTGGACCACAATCGTGCCCTGTTTCCAGGTGTGCCTTAAATCAGTGTGGCCTCGTCGGTGTACTGGTGCTCGTTCGTGCTTTCGGATGCGGAAAATATTTTTGAGAGTAGGGTTTAGGCCCTTGTCTCTCGATGCCTGCATTTTGTCTCTTGACACGGACGATGCTCGTGCTCTGTTATGGCCTCTTCGTTGCTCACGCGGCATGTTGAGAGCCATGCAGTGTCGACGTCGCGGAGGAATACTACCTGGTTGATCCTGCCAGTAGTCATATGCTTGTCTCAAAGATTAAGCCATGCATGTGTAAGTATGAACAAATTCAGACTGAAGCTGCGAATGGCTCATTAAATCATTATAGTTTGTTTGATGGTATTTGCTACTCGGATAACCGTAATTCTGAAACTAATACGTGCAACAAACCCCGACTTCTGGAAGGATGCATTTATTAGATAAAGGTCGACGGGCTTTGCCATTGCTCTGATGATTCATGATAACTCGACGGATCGCACGGCCTTTGTGCCGGCGACGCATCATTCAAATTTCTGCCTATCAACTTTCGATGGTAGGATAGTGGCCTACTATAGGTGGTGACGGGTGACGGAGGTGGGGTTCGATTGGGAGAGGAGCACGAGAAACGCTACCACATCCAAGAGGCAGCAGGCGCGCAAATTACCCAATCCTGACACGAGAGGTAGTGACAATAAATAACAATACCGGGCTCTATGAGTGGTAATTGGAATAAGTACAATCTAAATCCACTTGAGGATCCATTGGAGGGCAAATGCGGTGCCAGCAACCGCGGTAATTCCAGCTCAATAGCGTATATTTAAGTTGTTGCAGTTAAAAAGCTCGTAGTTGGACTTGAGGGTGGGTCAGCCGGTCCGCCTCACGGTGAGCACCGGTGCTCGTCCCTACTGCCGGCGATGCGCTCCTGGCCTTAATTAGCCGGGTCGTTCCTCCAGCGCTATTACTTTGAAGAAATTAGAGTGCTCAGCAGGCCTGCAGCATATACATTAGCAGGATAACATCGCAGGATTTCGATCCTATTGTGTTTGGCCTTCGGGATCAGGTAATGATTAACAGGGACAGTCAGGGGCATTCGTATTTCATAGTCGGTGAAATTCTTGGATTTATGAAGGCGAACAACTGCGAAAGCATTTGCCAGATATTTCATTAATCAAGAACGAAAGTTGGGGGCTCGAACGATCGGATACAATCTAGTCTCAACCATAAACGATGCCGACCAGGATCGGCGGATGTTAACACAGGACTCCGCCGGCACCTTATGAAAATCAAAGTCTTTGGGTTCCAGGGAGTATGGTCGCAAGGCTGAAACTTAAAGGAATTGACGGAAGGGCACCACCAGGAGTGGGCCTGCGGCAATTGACTCAACACGGGAAACTTACCAGGTCAGACATAGTAAGTTGATGAGACTGAGCTCTTTCTTGATTCTATGGGTGGTGGTGCATGGCCGTTCTTAGTTGGTGGAGCGATTTGTCTGGTTAATTCCGTTAACGAACGGGACCTCAGCCTGCTAACTAGCTACACGGGGTGATCCTTCGTGGCTAACTATGGAGGGACTATGGCCTTTTAGGCACGGAAGTGAGGCAATAACAGGTCTGTGATGCCCTTAGATGTTACGGGCCGCACGCGCTTCTGCGATGTATTCAACGAGTCTATAGCCTGGCCCGGCGAGCCCGGGTAATCTTGAAATTTCATCGTGATGGGGATAGATCATTGCAATTGTTGGTCTTCAACGAGGAATTCCTAGTAAGCGCGAGTCATCAGCTCGCGTTGACTACGTCCACTGCCCTTTACACCGCCCGTCGCTCCTACCGATTGAATGGTCCGGTGAAGTGTTCGGATCGCGGCGACGTGGGCGGTTCGCTGCCCGACGTCGCGGAGAATCCCGAACCTTATCATTTAGAGGAAGGAGAAGTCGTAACAAGGTTCCGTGGTGACCTGCGGAAGGATCGTGTCGAAACACCTGGCAGAACGACCCGTGAACGCGTTGTATACAACATCGGAGGTGGTGTGGGTGCATCGTTTTGTCCACCCCGCGTGTCAGGCGGCTGGTCTTGTCATCCCTTTTGCCCATTGGGTGGGGTGAGATGTCAGGATCACTTCTTCGATGCAAAACGAACAAACCCGGCGCGAATCGCGCCAAGGAATCGAAATGAAAAAGGACACATCTCTTGTCGCCGCACCGTTCGCGGTGTCGATTAGCCGATGATGTTGTTCTTTTGTCATAAATTATAGAACGACTCTCGGCAACGGATATCTCGTCTCGCATCGATGAAGAACGTGGCGAAATGCGATGCTGGTGTGGTGCAGAATCCGTGA
>NW_026440497.1:17500-20000 GCF_025698485.1 Gossypium arboreum
TGCTGGAGCCTTGGACGCCATCGGAAACCTAGGCCTTGGTCGTGCAGGGCCTCGGCCACCATCGGCAACCTAGGCGCCTGGTCGTGCAGGGCCTCGGCCACCATCAGCACCTAGGCCCCTGGTCATGTAGGGCTTCAGCCACCATCAGCAACCTAGGCCCTTGGTCGTGCGAGAGCCTCAGGCACCATCGGCACCTGGGCCCTTGGTCGTGCGGGCCTCAGGCACCATCAGCACCTTGGTGCTTGGATGTGCAGGAGCCTCAGGGCCATCGGCAGCCTAGGCCCTGGTCGTGCAGGGAGCCTCAGGCACCATCAGCAACCCTGGGCCCTTGGTCGTGCAGAGAGCCTCAGGACCACCATCGGCACCTGGGCCCTTGGTCGTGCAGGGGCCTCGGCCACCATCAGCACCTAGGCCCTTGGATGTGCAGGAGCCTCAGGCACCATCAGCAACCTGGCCCCTGGTCGTGCAGGGGCCTCAGGCACCATCGGCACTTTGGTGCTTGGATGTGCAGGGCCTCAGAACACCATCGGCAACCTCGGCCCTTGGTCGTGCGGGAGCCTCAGGCACCATCAGCACCTTGGTGCCTTGGATGTCTGCAGGAGCCTCGAGCAGCATTGGCACCTTGGTGCTTGGATGTGCAGGGGCCTCGGACACCATCGGCAACCTAGGACGTTGGATGTGCGGGTGCCTCGAGCAGCAGGGCACCTGGTGGGCTCGGATGTGCGGGCTAAAGAAAAGTGTCCCCGTTTAGGACATACGAATGTTGCTGGTAGCAGATTGACGAAGTTTTTTAGCTCTTTAAGGGTGAAGATCCGCGCCCCGACGGCCCCCCTCAGACGGGTGGGGTGCGTCACCAACCCCCACGGGGTCGGATAGTCCCGCAATGACTCACCAACGGTGGTGGGTCAATCGCCAGCGCTTATGGCCGGGGTGATGATTTCCGGCCAGTCAAGCCCGTGCCCATAGAAATGTAACAACGACTTCAAGACCAGGTTCCCTATATCGGGCAAAGATCTCTTGGGGTGGCTTATGCATTGCTATGGGCTCGAGCTAAGCCATTCTCCCCGTCATGTTAAGGACGCCTTGTGCCTTCAAGTCGGCGACCCATCAGCGCCTTAGCCTTGCCAAGGCCTTGCCACATCGAAATTGCCGTGACCCGGTACCAAGTCCTTTGACGGCAACAGCTCGCTTGGGGGCGTAAGTTGAGTTTGAAGCTCAGTCTTGGCTTAAAGTCCCAATGGGTTTGTCCTCGTAGTTCTCGTGCCAAGCGTTTGTGGTGTGCCCTCGTTTCATTGTTCCTTCGCTCCCTACCAATACATGGTTGGGTGGGTTGTTAGCCGGTGTGCGTGGGTGCTACCACTAGTACGCAATGGGCATATGAGTGGTGTTTTTGTTGTGTATTGGCAGGCTCCATGCTACCCGCATCGAACTGTCGTACACTCCTCTTCATTAACTCCTTGTTCTAAGTGAACCCAGGGGATGCGATCGAGGATCTGTGTTGCGTACTAAGCCAGATGGAATTATTGATGTGTTGCCGTCCCTTCTCCATCTCGTGCCCTTTAGGGTGCGTGGTGGACCACAATCGTGCCTGTGTCCCGAGTGTACTTGCCAAATCAGTGTGGCCTCGTCGGTGCACTGGTGCTCGTTCGTGCTTTCGGATGCAGAAAATATTTTTGAGAGTAGGGTTTGGGCCTTGTCTCGATGCCTATGCATTTTCTCTTGACACGGACGATGCTCGTGCTCTGTTATAGCCTCTTCGTTGCTCACGCGGCATGTTGAGAGCCATGCAGTGTCGACGTCATGGAGAATGCTACCTGGTTGATCCTGCCAGTAGTCATATGCTTGTCTCAAAATTAAGCCATGCATGTGTAAGTATGAACAAATTCAGACTGTGAAGCTGCGAATGGCTCATTAAATCAGTTATAGTTTGTTTGATGGTATTTGCTACTCGGATAACCGTAGTAATTCTAGAGCTAATACGTGCAACAAACCCGACTTCTGGAAGGATGCATTTATTAGATAAAAAGGTCGACGCAGGCTTTGCCCGTTGCTCTGATGATTCATGATAACTCGACGGATCGCACGGCCTTTGTGCCAGCGACGCATCATTCAAATTTCTGCCCTATCAACTTTCGATGGTAGGATAGTGGCCTACTATGGTGGTGACGGGTGACGGAGAATGGGGTTCGATTCCGGAGAGGGCACGAAAACAGCTACCACATCCAAAGGGCAGGCGCACAAATTACCCAATCGACACGGGGGAGAGTGACAATAAATAACAATACCGGCTCTGAGTGCGGTAATTGGAATAAGTACAATCTAAATCCTTACGAGGATCCATTGGAGGCAAGTCTGGTGCCAGCCGCAGTAATTCCAGCTCAATAGCGTATATTTAAGTTGTTGCAGTTAAAAGCTCGTAGTTGGACTTAGGGGTGGGTCAGCGGTCCGCCTCACGGTGAGCACCGTCTGCTCGTCCCTACTGCCGGCGATGCGCTCCTGG
>NW_026440498.1:5000-15000 GCF_025698485.1 Gossypium arboreum
CCTCATAAAAAAGACTTACTGTCTTTGGGATCTGATGCTACCGCTGCTCAATAACTTGGGGGATCGGCTCTATTACATAAGTCGATTCCTAATTTTATCTCATATCATGACATAAATAAGCAGTTCTTATTTATTGTATCAGCTCAAAACCTCGCTAATTGATCTTTACGGTGCTTCCTCTATCAATTAGATCTTTATCCATAGAATAAAGTATCTAGGCATATATATTTCTTCATATTTCGACTTCTATGAAGTTTCTTTTTTGTTACAGCTGATAAAAATCGTTTTTTGGACGATGCAATATGTGAAAGCCTATTTTTTTCAAAGTATTTTATTTACTGGCGTGTTTATTTACTAGCGTATTTATTTACTAGCGTATTTGCTCTTTCTTTCCTTTTTTATTTCTATAGTGGAATAGTCGCACGTAATGACAGATCACAGCCATATTATTAAAGCTTGTGGTAAGAACAGGGTTTCGTTCTAGTGCTCGAAAATAATATTCTAAAGCTTTTATATGCTCTCCATTACTTGTGTGGATAAAGGCCTATGTTATATAGTATATAACTTCGATCATAGGGATCAATTTCTAGTCACATAACTTCATAATAATTCTGTAAAGGCCTCCGCATAATTTCCGCCTTCGGATTGAGCCGACATCCGTTACGGTCGTCATTCGATTCAAAAGAATTCTCCGTTCCAAAACCGTACATGAGATTTTTCACCTCATACGGCTCCTCCTTTATATTGCATAATGAGAATAATCCATGGAATTAAAAAAAAGGTCGAAATATTGTCATTATGAACTGAGCCCAGGGCTAATGTTTTTACAAGAAATCTCTAACCAACCCTCTTGCAAAAGATCTTTTCTTACCATCAAGCGTGTTCGTACTAGATAAAAAGTAAACTCCAACAATTTCTTTGTTCTCAACGCTCCTTAATTTCAGGAATTAGTCACTTCAACAATCTTCGATGGTTATATGGGTATCAAAAGTACGAACAAGATGGATGTTTGTTGTCCCAACCATTTCTCTAGTTCCGATCCCGATAAAGAAAGGAATCATTAATAACAAAGTTTTCGTGTTGTTGATTCCTAGGCGTAGTCTTCTTCCTCTATGCCGCCTATTGGTACTAGTGTAGTAAGGTTGACCCACAATACAGACCCATAGGTTGTAACCTTTCGCTCAATACTCGAATCAACAATTGAAGCATCTGAGGTTGCATTAATCAGGGATACACGACAGAATTGGAATTGCTTTATTTATAAACTTCACCTCAACAAGCGTAGATTTCTTTTTTGTTTTCAATAGCCTTTTTTCTATTCTGAATAATGTGTCTTTTCCCTAAGACTGAGAGTGGTAAAGTAAATAAAAAAAGTAAATAATAAATAAAGAATAAAGAGAATAAAGTAAAAATATATATAATAATAATCAAATCGCACCATCTCTGTAATAAGTAAATGCCTCTTTTCTCCTGAAGTTGTCAAGGAATTATTCGTAATAAGATATTGGCTACAATTGAAAAGGTCTTATCAATAAAATTTCCATTTATCTGCGATCTAGGCATGGTAGCAATCCATTCTATAACTCTTTTCATTACCTCGTGAGAAAATAAAATGATCTCACAAACAAAGGAAGTGTACAGTACGAAATAACATAAAAGAAATAGACCCATTCCATTTTTAAAAAATTCTTCGAGCCCGAGGCTAAAGAAAAAGTGATAAAAAAAAGTGATGAAAAGTTTTCTATTTTTATAGCAAGTTTCCTAGTTAAATTGATATTGTTCGTTACCTATCGAACAATCTAATATGAGTAACTCGCTATTCGCTCGGGGTATCAGCCATAATAATTATGTAGGAGAGATGGCCGAGTGGTTCAAGCGTAGCATTGGAACTGCTATGTAGACTCTTGTTTACCGAGGTTCAATCCTCTCTTTCCGCACCTTCGCCTAATTCATAATGTAACTGACTACAATGTATCAAATAAGAACATATACTAAAGAATTAGACCCCTTCTTTAGTTCTCTATTCCCAATTCCTTTTAATATGGAATACGTAAAATAGCATACAGGGATGAAAATCTCCTTACGTATCTATCATACATGAATAGGAGAAAAATCTCCGAATCAAACCCATTCCCTGTCTTCCTTTTAGCTTAACCTTAACTCAGGTGAAAGGGGCAGAACCCTTGTTTTTGTTATTTTAGTTAGGTTTAAGTCTGACGAGAATAATATTCTACGACAAGCAATTCATTTATTTTCAAACCAACCCATTTCCTATCTATTATTTGATTGACTAATCCTTTATATTGTATTAATGTGAAAGGTCAAATGTTTTTGGTAATTCCTCATTGGTGGATGAATCAAGATAATTTTGAATCAAGAGTTCTAGATTTTTGTTCATCCCTCGCTGAGATATCAATATCTCGAGGTTTTGCAGCGATAACTTGGTATATCTACTGTACGCCCATTAACAAATATGTCTATGGTTAACTAATTGACGGGCTTGAGGAATAGTCAAAGCCATACCCAATCGAAAAAGGATGTTATCAACCGCATTTCAAGTAATTGTAGTAAAACCTGACCTGTTGACCCTTTGGCTTTTCTGGCAATACGAACGTATTTAAGTAATTGTCGTTCTGTAAGCCATAATGAAAACGCAATTTTGTTTTCTTCTAAACGAATACAGTATTGAGATTTTTTACCGGGGCGCGATTGGTTTCTAAGAATCAGCTTCCGGCTCTGGAGCCTTTACTAGTTAGTCCTGGTAAAAGCCCCAGACGACGTATTTTTTGAAACAGGGCACCTCAGTAACGTGACATAAGGACTCCTTATTAATTTGAATTTTATTGAAATTTCATAAACCGAAATTAAAACTGAACTAAATGAAGCAGAAAATCGACTGAAGGATTGTACTACAAATATTAATGAGATGAATTGGATCAATATCCATACTTTTTGCTTTTGTTTTTTTTGTATTGTATATAATGTATACAAAAATAGAAATAATAAATATATATATAATATATAAAAATAATATTAATATATAAATATAAAATATATAAAATATTTAGATATAAAATATTTAGAATATATATAATAAAATAGATATAATATATAAATAAATTGAATATAATATAAAATAGATAAATAAATTAAACCAAAAGAGTTTCCTTTTTTCTTGATTTATTCTGCAAAGATCTAACTCCTCAAATTGATCCTAATTGGAAGTTTCGACGAGATAATAAACAGATTGTTGACCTTTGGAAAGAATTGGAAAGAAAAGGAAAAAGCTTTTCACTGTTTGTTCTTTGATTTCAAAAAAACATTCTAAATTATGTAAAAAAGGCAAAAAGCAAACAAATAGGAAAGCCGGCTATCAGAATCAGAACCGATGACCATCGCATTACAAATGCGATGCTCTAACCTCTGAGCTAAGCGGGCTCAAATAATAGAAATTTGGTATCCATGGGATTCAGCAAACTATTAGATCTTATCTATTAACTATCTATTAGTTATTCATAATTAATATGAATTATTAATATGAATTAGAGACTCAATTTAAAAACTAGAATTTTTCTAATTTTTAATGCCATACTTAATATAAACTTAATATAAATATAACATATTTAATATAATAATGGTAGATTCAATCTAATATTCAAGCTAATGTTGATAGAATCTAATAATTCGATTTAAATTAAAATTTTATATATATATTTATTATTTATCTATATATTTTATATATTTAATATATTTAATATCTTTTTTATATCTTAGTTATATTTCTTTTATATTAATATAGTAATATTACTAATATTACTGACTCCATTTTATTTTCTAGTTTATTTTTATATTTTAGTATATTTTACATCTAAATTATATAGAAATAGAAAATTTTTATATAATTTCATTTAATCGATCGATTTAATGAATTTAATCTAGATTAAATTTATTTCTATTTAGTTTAGAGTTCTAAATAGAGATAATTAGAGTCAAAATCTTTTATGCAGTTATATATTTATGATTATATAAATGAAACGTTATAAGTCTAGATAATTAGAATGAAACTCTTTTAGACTCAAAAATTTGAATTATCTTCGAATTCGAAATAGAAATGAATGGAATAATTAGTTCTAGTTATTAAATAGAAATAATTAGTTCTAGCTATTATACTATAAAAAAAAATAATTAATTTCATTTTCATTTTTAATAATGAATAAATTCAATTTTCATTTTTATTTTTTTAGTTATTATGGTTATATAGGATAGTCTAATAATAAGAATAAAAATGAAATTAAAGAAAAAAAGATGCAACCCATAGAAATGAAATCCAGATCATAATGAGAGACTCCTTTCTTTTGTTTTCATTCATAAAGACAGAAGCTAAGACGAAAAAAAGAATCGACCTTCAGAGTATTCCACCAAATTGCCTGAGAAAACTGAGAGTAAGAGGGACATATATATGTTATGAAATACCCATCTATATTGAATTGCGAATACAGAAATGATAAAATATTTTTGGACCAAATAAAAATTAATATGGGTCTCCGATAGAGACGAAAAACGGATAAACAAACAAGAAAAATAGGTAAAGACCCTTCGATATAAGAATCTGTATCTATATCTACTAAATTCAACGGTTTCGCATAAAAAGCAAATAAATAAACGAAAGAAAATAAACAAATGAAAGAAAGGGGAAAGGAGGAGAAAGGGGAAGGAGGCATCCTATTGAGATCTAATCTCAAGACACAAAAGGGATATGGCGAAATTGGTAGACGCTACGGACTTAATTGGATTGAGCCTTGGTATGAAACCTACTAAGTGATAACTTTCAAATTCAGAGAAACCCTGGAATGAAAAATGGGCAATCCTGAGCCAAATCCTATTATTTTATTATTTTACGAAAATAAACATGAACAAAGGTTCAAGCAAGCGAGAATAAGAAAAAAGGAAAGGATAGGTGCAGAGACTCAATGGAAGCTATTCTAACAAATGGGGTTGACTGTTGGTAAAGAATCCTTATATCGAATATCGAAACTCTAGAAAGGATGCAAGATATACCTATTTTTTTTTATAGGTATACTAATGAAAAAACTATCTCCAAAAAGACGAACCGAACCCGTATTTTTTTTATTTCTATTATATGCAATATCAATTTATATTTATATGAAAATATGAAAAATAAAGAATTGTTGTGAATCGATTCCAAGTTGAAGAAAGAATCGAATAGAATAGTCATTAATCAAATCATTCACTCCATAGTCTGATAAATCTTTTGAAAAACTGATTAATCGGACGAGAATAAAGATAGAAGTCCGTTCTACATGTCAATATCATATACCGACAACAATGAAATTTATAGTAAGAGGAAAATCCGTCGACTTTAAAATCGTGAGGTTCAAGTCCCTCTATCCCCAACCCCAAAAAGCCCGTTTGCTGTCTATTTATTTTATCCTACCCTTTTGTTAGTGGTTCAAAGTTCCTCATGTTTCTCATTCATCCTATTCTTTTGCCGTTTTACAAGCGTATCCTAGCATAGCAAATTTTGTTCTCTTATCACAAGTCTTGTGATATAGTGTGATGTGATATATATATGATATACGTAGAAATCTCTTGAGCAAGAATACCTATTTGAATGATTCATAATACATATGATTACTCATATGGAAATTTACAAAGTCTTCCTTTGAAGATCCAAGAAATTCCCTGTTCGAGACTTTTAATTTAATACTTTTCGTTTTTTTTGTTTTCATTTTTAATTGACATAGACCCGAGTCATCTAGTATTATGAGGATAATGCGTCGGTAATGGTCAGGATAGCTCAGTTGGTAGAGCAGAGGACTGAAAATCCTCGTGTCACCAGTTCAAATCTGGTTCCTGGCATATGATTAATTTGTATGAGTATCTACTCTACAAATTAATTGATATGAGATCGACATAATACATACTTATCTAGCTAGGTATCTGAGAATAAACTCCTCTCTTTATTTATTTTATTTTGTATTTTTTTCTCTTTTAAAATGAGCAAAGTCTATTCTAATGTGTCTATTATAATGTAATGAAAGACAAAAATTTGCTTATCTTTCCTCTTCTTTTTTATTTATTCACACTGCGGCTTCTCCACATTCAAAAGAATGGTAATACTTCATACATATTTAATTAAAAGATTAAAATAAAAATAGTTGGTTGAAAGGCCCAACAAAAGTCGGGTCTAGAGGAGTTCAAGGATAGAAATAACCAAGACTCATCTCAGCTACAGTACAAATAAAGCCGATCCTTTCATTTATTTCTTTGTATTTCTCTTTCATATTCCATTTCTTCATTCCTTCTATGCGACTCTCTAGAGTTCATCTAAGTGATGTGCGCGATACAAAGTTCACGGTACAGAACCCTTGTTGTTCATCCTGTCTATTGTCTCGGCTCGTCCGAAATAAAATAAATATAAATAAAAAGTCTCTTCAAAAATCGAGAATCTCAATGATGTATTGTCTTTTATTTCTTTTTATTTATTAGCCTATCCATAAGAATACGAATGAAACCTCAATTCCTCTGTTTGAGCTAGAGAGAATGTACAAATATTCCTTGAATATTCTGGAAGTTGTAATTAGTTTCTTATCATTCAATGAGATCTTGTATTTCATAAAAAAATTGGGGGCAATGTAATCCTTACGTAAAGGCCACCTATCCAACTTTCGGGCATTAAGATACGTTTCAGTCGTGGATGATTTTCATAAGAGATTCCCAACATGTCATAAGATTCTCGTTCTTGAAAATCCGAACTTTTCAAACCCAGAAAACAGACGGAATTCTAGGGTTACTCCTTGGAGCAAATACTTTTATACATACCTCTTCCGGTTGATCTACACCATACTCTATTCTCGTAAGATGATACACACTGGCTAACAGTCCGCCTGGTGCTACATCATAGGCACATTGGGAACGTAGATAATTGTAACCATATACATATAAAATAACAGCAATGGAATGCCAATCCTCAGGCTTTATTTTGTAAAGTCTCTATTCCATAGTAATCGAAGCCCAGATCTATGAACTGGCCCGTGTTTGACTAGCCAAACAGACAAACGACCCTGCATCTTTTATCTCTCCGCACTTTACTTTTTATTTGTCATTTTTATAAGATAAGTATTTCGCATTTATGATGAAATCGAATTTATGAAGATTAATTCGTTGTCTGTTTCTGTAAAAAAAATCCTACCTAATTTACTAATTCGTGGGAAGAATAGTGAGACCCTTGTAGTTGAAAAATGTTTCAGGAGGAATCTCTGAAGTAGATGGTGGTTGATAGAGCAATCATGATTATAATTTCCAGTACGAGTACTGCGTACAAGACAAAACTTGTGATTGGTAGTAAAGCTTTGATCCCCCTGTTGAGATCTAATTCGATCTTCATAGATTTCGCGAGATATTTTTCTTACGAAGTTTTGTTACTTAGCATCTATAACTGCCTCTGGTTTGAGAGGGACAGCCCGGCAAATAGACATCCACGGGAATTAGCTTATCGACCCCCGAACAGTACTATAAGAATCAGTACTGAACATCCCTCCTGTAATTGTACACGCGCCCATAGCAATAACATATTTAGGTTCGGGCATTTGTTCATATAATCTCACTAAAGAGGCGCCATTTTTCATTGTTACTGTTCCAGCTGTTAAAATTAGGTCTGCCTGTCTAGGACTCGATCTTGGTACCAGCCCATAACGATCAAAGTCGAAGCGTGAGCCTATTAATGAAGCAAATTCAATAAAGCAACAACTGGTACCATAAAGAAGCGGCCATAAACTGGAAGTCTTGACCAATTTGAAGATCATTTAATGTAGTTGAAATAACTGAATTTTGGGTTGTTCGATCAGTAAGAGAAATTCGATGGAATTCATACTCAATGTTATTATTATTTTGACTTTTTTTCTTTTTATTATCTGAATATTCAGGGAATAAGACCATTCAATGCTCCTTTTCGCCATGCATAAACTGAACCAACAATTGGATAGCACGAAAATAAAGAAACTTCTATGAATACGGGTACCCCAATACATCCGAAACTCATTGCCCATGGATAAAGAAAAACGTTTCAACATCAAAACAACAAAAACTAGAGCAAACATATAATAACGGATTCGAAATTGTAACCAAGCATCGCCCATTGGTTCTATACCCGATTCATAACTAGAAAGTTTTTCTGGACCCTTTCTAATCAGGGCTAAAACTCGAAATTAGAAATGCCAAAATAGGAATAGCACTTGATATTATTAGAAATGCCCAGAAAATATCATATTCAGTAAAGCAGAAACATAGACGAACTCCTATGAATGTGAAAAATAGATCGGATTAGTCGCTTCGACCTGGAATTCATTGTCAAGTCATCCGCAACTGTTTGTTTAGTCAAAACAACAATTCAGTTTGATCGAATCGTCCATTTCGTTTGTTTTGGTGTTTCCATGTTTGCGTTTAAGATTTATTGATTGGAATTAATCCTATTTTATTTACATTCCACTTATTTCGATTTCATTTCGATATAGTACTAATTTGTATAATACTAGTATAAATATATATTTATACTATATATAGTATAATACTATACAAATCCAAAACAAGTAATACTTTTCGTTTTCACTTCATTTCGGATTTTTCTAAATAAAGGAATTCTAATATCTAACTAATATCTAATATTTATTAGAATTTTAGAAATAAAAAAGCTTTTAATTCGAAATTCTATTTATTCTAAATATAAATTAAATTATAGATTTAGAATAAATAGAAATTTTTATTTTATATCTATTTATATAGAATCAATCAAAAATCAATCTACCACGAGGATTAATTAAGAAAATGGGGTTTTGTTTATTTTATTCTTATCCAAGAAAAAAAAAAAGAGCGATTGGATCCGTTGAAATGCGCTTTTGTTTTCAGGGTTATACTCGAGTGATCTCCTGTGAGCGAGCTTATAGGAATGATTTTAACCAAGCAACTAAGGAGCGACCAGTTCCAATCAACAAAGAATACAATAATTAGGAAAAAACTAGATTTTATATTTTAGTTTGTATTTGGATATTCTTTATTTTATTGTTTTAGTTTGCTTTAGTTTTAAGAATATTATTTTCATTTTTCTTAATTTAATAAATTTAATGAATATTTAAAATTAATAAAATAGAAAATTGAAAATATAGGGCTATACGGACTCGAACCATAGACCTTCTCAGTAACAGATCGAACTGATTATTATCAAAATGATTCGGCTATTTCAAAGACCCAACATGCATTTTTTTGCATTGGGCTCTTTCATTAAGCGATAGAAATATCGGTTAGTCTAATATATATATTTTTCTATAAAAAAAAAAGAAGCGGTTCCGTGTGCTCGATTCATTGTGCTCGATTCATTCGTCAGAAGCACTTCCAAAATGTTTCAAAGAGGAGGAGTTATCTTGGCGTAGGTGCTTACGGCCTAGATCAACCTAAGTTAAATGGAGTCTCTACCATCCCGATTAAAAATCAAACATGAAACTTCATACACCTTAAGATTCATAGGGCGAAAAGAGCATTTTGAGGTCCCTTATTATGCCTAGCATTGAATAGAGGGTATTCACCTATCAATATCTCAAATCAATGATGGGTTCGATTCGGATCTTGCCTAGCGGCACGAATCGGACCGAACCATTAATAGAGCTATTGTTCTCTTGTTTTGTTCCTTCAAAGTAATGGAGTAAGACATCGATTTCTCAAAAGATCAATTCTTTTGATTGCATGATAGACTTCCACGAAAAACATTGGCGCACGTGTAAGCGAGGTGCTCTACCAAGCTGAGCTATAGCCCTTGTGTTTGTGATACATATTTTATCATATTATGTAGATAATTTCTTGTCAAGATGAATATTACATGATCCAACATCATAATCATACCCTTTTGGTCGATTTGATTGGTATTGCTTAAGTAATATTGGATTTATAATCCATCGATGTAATAGGTCCTTTTCTTTCTCTTTATGAT
>NW_026440498.1:20000-26708 GCF_025698485.1 Gossypium arboreum
TGTAGGTTCCAGATCCAAGTGGTAGTATCGGGTCCCTTAGCTATTGTTCTTGAGAAATGGCAGCCTAGCCCATTCCTCGAAAGAAGTTTTACGGGATCCTATCTACCAAAATTTTTACTTCTGGTTCCGCGAACGAATAATCATTGAGTCCTCCTCTTTCCGGACAACACATACAAAGACCCCAAACAGTCAGTAATTAGTGAACCTATGAGAGACAACATAATTAGTTTCTTTCTCTTCTATCTCTCATCTATCTATCTATTTTTATCTATCTATTTTTCTTTAGTTATTCACTAAAGCAATTATGATCTGGAAGTCGATCCGGGCAAGTGTTCGGATCTATTATGACATATCCATGAGGCGCTCAACGGACCTTTTAATCTTATAAAACCTTTTCGGACTTTACTTACATTGGTGCAAAACCCATTTTTGTGCAACCGGTGTAGTGTATTCATATCTCAATTAGAAGTTCCGAGGTGGAGTTTTTTGTCTTACATAGATAGAACAAACAATATTACTCTATCCCAAATCACGTGCATTCATTACTACAGGATACTCCAGTATCGATAGTTAGTCATTTGAGGGTTTTTATTAGTTTTAGTTTTAATAGAAATAGAAGCAGAAAATATATATATATTATATATATTTTATTTTGCTATATCCGTGTATTACTTATCCTTACGAAATATCAAACGAAATAGAACGATTTGAGAAAGGATATAATGAAATTCTTTGATTGGTTTTTCCCAAAGAGAAATGCTCCGTTTTATTTGACCCATGGGTCCAACAAAACAAACCATTACACAATTAACAATTCCAATTAAATTAATATTTTTACTATTTAATTTAAATAGTCAAATTGACTAGAAAATCGAATTTAATAATTTAAATAGTACCGTAATTTATTTAATTAAATTAAATATTAAATAAATGGATTTAATAGAAATTAAATAGAAATAGATTAAATAGAATTCTCTAATTTCTAATTCAATTTCGAATCCTAAAACTAAAATAATAATAAATAAACAGAGAGCTCTTGTTCTTATTCGAAACGCCGCGTGATCTTTAACCAATTCTGCGCTTCAATATAATTACCAGGAGTAAGCGCTATAGCCTGTTTCAATACTCAGCGGCTTGATCAGACCAAGCCTCCGCTATTTCAGAATCCCCTGTCGAATGGCCTGTTCTCCCCGGTCGAAATAGGCGGTTCAATTCCTTCCCTTAGAACCGTACTTGAGTTTCCTACCTCATACAGCTCGGCAGTCAATTCTTTTGGTATCCCATTTTTTACCTACCATATATCCAATTGAATGAGATTTCTCATAGATCTATTGATTTGTCTCAGGTTAACAAAAGGGTTAATTACATGAGTTTCAAACTCTAATTTGGATTAAATTAATAATAAGTTTTATCTTTTCTCCACCTTCAGAAAAATAAAGCATAGGCATTTCAGGGCTGTCGTCCGTTAGATTTTTCTGAAAGGTAACTATCTCGGTTTCATATCATATAAATTTATATAGAATCCTTGAAAAGACTTCTTCCTCATAAAAAGACTTACTGTCTTTGGGATCTGATGCTACACCGCTGCTCAATAACTTGGGGATCGGCTCTATTACATAAGTCGATTCCTAATTTTTATCATATCATGACATAAATAAGCAGTTCTTATTTATTGTATCGGCTCAAAACCTCGCTAATTGATCTTTACGGTGCTTCCTCTATCAATTAGATCTTTATCCATAGAATAAAGTATCTAGGCATATATATTTCTTCATATTTCGACTTCTATGAAGTTTCTTTTTTTACAGCTGATAAAAATCGTTTTTGGACGATGCAATATGTAGAAAGCCTATTTTTTTCTAGTATTTTATTTACTAGCGTGTTTATTTACTAGCGTATTTATTTACTAGCGTATTTGCTCTTTCTTTCCTTTTTTATTTCTATAGTGGAGATAGTCGCACGTAATGACAGATCACAGCCATATTATTAAAGCTTGTGGTAGAACGGGTTTCGTTCTAGTGCTCGAAAATAATATTCTAAAGCTTTGTATGCTCTCCATTACTTGTGTGGATAAGGCCTATGTTATATAGTATATAACTTCGATCATAGGGATCAATTTCTAGTCGCATAGCTTCATAATAATTCTGTAAGGCCTCCGCATTTCCTTCGGATTGAGCCGACATCCGTTACGGTCGTCATTCGATTCAAAGATTCTCTCGTTCCAAAACCGTACATGAGATTTCACCTCATACGGCTCCTCCTTTATGTGCATAATGAGAATAATCCATGGAATTAAAAAAAGGTCGAAATATTGTCATTATGAACTGAGCAGGGCTAATGTTTTACAAGAAATCTCTAGCCAACCCTCTTGCAAAGATCTTTTCTTACCATCAAGCGTGTTCGTACTAGATAAAAGTAAACTCAACAATTTCTTTGTTCTCAACGCTCCTTAATTTCCAGGAATTAGTCACTTCAACAATCTTCGATGGTTATATGGGTATCAAAGTACGAACAAGATGGATGTTTGTTGTCCCAACCATTTCTCTTAGTTCCGATCCCGATAAAGAAAGGAATCATTAATAACAAAGTTTTCGTGTTGTTGATTCCTAGGCGTAGTCTTCTTCCTCTATGCCGCCTATTGGTACTAGTGTAGTAGGGTTGACCCACAATACAGACCAAGGAATTGTCGAAAACAAATTATGTGGATAATTATTATTATCATTATCCAAATATCTAATGATAACCTCTAGCAACAAGATAAAAAGCGAATTTTTCCTTCTGTGAAATGAAATTCGAATTTGGAGATAAAATAAAACGATTTTATCCTCTATCTATTGCGTATGTATATAGAATTTAAATAGAGAAAAAATAGAATAGAAATATAGAGTTTGCATCTTTCTATATCTCTAAAATTCTATTTTACCTAATAATCCCTGTTCTTGGATCGGATTCCTAACGTCAATCACGAATCTTTCGACAATTTGTAATAAACTCTTTCTTTATTAAATTCAAAATACAAATTAGAGAATAAGAATTCAATAGAATAATAAGAAAAGTAAGAATAAAGTAAGATAATAAAAAGAAAGTGGATTATCTTATCATATACATCTATTTTATTTGATTTAAAAGATGGGCAAATCCTTTTATTTAATTCTGCATTCCTTACTTATTAGATATCTATTAGATATATAGATTCGCTTAGATATACTTAGTATTTAGATATACTTAGTATAATATACGAATTATAATATAATCGTTATAAGATATATTTCTAACTAAACAATATAACAATAACAGGAATTAATAATTAAATTGAGGTACCCATTTTTTGACAACTTTCAGCAGTTTTCCCTCTATTTTATTGCCTTTAGTAGGCCTAGTATTTCCGGCAATTGCAATGGCTTCTTTATCTTTATATGTTCAAAAAACTAAGATTTTTTAGATTCGATGGGGCCAAAGACCAAATCTTATCTATTTTTTCAAGACTTAGATGTCATGGATACCTATTTAGTAGAATATTGTATAACATCCGGCTTACCCAAACCGAACATAAATGAAAAAGCCCTCTTATGCATACGTAAACATGGTATAGGGTTAAATGAATTATAGCAAGTGGATCGGTACCGAACGGATGTATGAAATTAAAGTCTATATATCTAGTAGATCCGTATAGGCGATCATATAAAGGGATGATTTTTAGATCAGAAACAATTTGATGAATTCCTTCTAAAAGTTCATATCAAAATAGTACTAGTTGATGAGAGTTGCTTGAAACAAAAAAAGTAAAGTCAATTTTTGGTTATTCTCTCAATTCGAATAAAATGCAACTGGATCTAGTATGTATGGGTTGGCGATCAGAATCTATATGGATAGAAATTTATAGTGGGATCTCGAAAAACAAGCAATTTTGCTGGCCTTTATCCTTTTTTTGGTTCATTAGGGTTTTATTAGTTGGAACTTTCTAGTTTATCTTGGTAGGAATTTGATATCTTTATTTCCGTCTCAGCAAATAGTTTTTTTCACAAGGAATCGTGATGTCTTTCTATGGGATCACAGGCCTCTTTATTAGTTCCTATTTGTGGTGCACAATTTTTTTGGAATGTAGGCAGTGGTTATGATCGATTCGATAGAAAGGAGAATAGTCTGTATTTTTCGTTGGGGTTTTCCTGGAAAAATCGTCGCATCTTTCTACGATTCCTTGCTGAAGATATTCAGTCCATCAGAATAGAAGTTAAAGAGGGTATTTATGCTCGTCGTGTCCTTTATATGAAATCAGAGGCCAGGGGGCCGTTCCCTTGACTCGTACTGATGAGAATTTGACTCGATGCGAAATTGAACAAAAAGCTGCTGAATTGGCCTATTTTTGCGTGTACCGATTGAAGTCTTTGAAATGAATTGCAGAATAAAGCTTTCTCGCCGGGAGGAAAAGCTCAATCCAAGAATCCTCTTTTTCTATAGCAGAACTAAACTGAAGTTTCTTCAGAATGCCCATTCAAACCAAAGCGGACGTATACGGAAGAGTCATAACATAAAAAAAACAGTTTTTTGTCCACAAAAAATAGTTTTTATGCGTCTGTAAATGTAAAACCGCTCAACAATTCAGTAACAAAATAAGCAAGAAATCAAATACTGGATTCATCTCATATATCAAATCGAAATAAAGACTTTCGCTTTTTATTTTGCAATATTTGGAGTTGATACGTTAGATACAGATAGATCATATCTTGTAAATTTTCTCTACTTTTCTTTTCTCAATCAGCCCCTCCCTTTTATCCTTTCTTTTGTGCTCCATAAGAACTAAAGAACTAAACAAGTGGATTTCTTTCTTATAACATAATGATAAACGTAATGATAACTTTTCTGTCTTTTTTGTCACTCATTTTGATCAGCATAATATTTTTCCTAATTTTTTTTCAATTATTGCTAGACTCTGACTATATATAGTTTAGATAACCCGCGAGAATTTTAAACATATTTGATTGCGATCTTGATATAGACAGGAGCGCTCCTTCGTCTCAAAATCTGAATAGAACAATCTTTATTATTTGAAGCGGTTCTTTCGGGCAGTTATCAAAGGGAGCAATTGCTTCGGATTTGATCAATTAGGATATATGGAAACAAAAACAATATAACAATAATATATATATTTCATTCGAATTCAAAATTGGATTCTTATTTTTCTATATTCTGTATTCTTTTTAGATTCAATTAGATTCAAGGGCTAAGCACTGAATCAAAAAAAGCAGAGAATAGATTCATGGGCCTTTACTTTATACATATAATGAAAGGCTGTGCTTGATAGAAAGATTAGATCATATAAAGTCAACGAATGAGGTGGGTTCATTAACAACTCACAGATGAAAAACTGGCAAAAAAGAAAGTATTCACTCCTATCTATATCTTGCATCTATAGTATTTTTTGCCCTGGTGGATCTCTCTCTTAATTTAATAAAGTCTGAAATCTTAGATTACTAATTGGTGGGATACTAGGCAATCCGAAACTTTTGAATGATATTCAAGAAAAGAGTATTCTAGAACAATTCATAGAAGTAGAGGAACTATTTCTGTTGGACGAAATGAAAAGAATACCCGGAAACCCTTCTACAAAAGCTTATTATAGAAAGTCCAAAAAGAAACGATCCAATTGATCAAGCTTTTTAATGAGGATCCTATCCATACGATTTTGCACTATTCGACCAATCTAATCTGTTTGATTATTCTAAGTGGTTATTCTATTTTGGGAATGAAGAACTTCTTATTCTTAACTCTTGGGTTCAAGAATTCCTATAAATTGCAATAAATACAATAAAAGCTTTTTCTATTCTTTTATTAACGAATTTATGTATAGGATTTCATTCGCCCCACAGTTGGGGAACTAATGATTGGCTCTATATAAAAGATTTTGGATTTGCTCATAATGATCAAATTATATCGGTCTTGTTTCTACTTTTCCAGGTCATTCTAGATACAATTTTAAAATATTGATCTTTCGTTATTTAAATCATGTATCTCAAATTACTGGCAAATAGTTATTTATCATTCAATGAATGACTGAAAAATGATTCACGGATTCAATTAGAATCTTTCTTACTTTTAAGAATATTAAAGCATGCAAATCGTACACTTTCTTTACTCTTTCTACCCATCGGAGAATACAATTTCTCACTGTTTCAGCCATTTTTTTTGGTTTTAGTAAAGTAAATAGTGAATCGTGGCTAGGGAACTATACTATTGACCTACCTAATTTAATGTAGAAATTTTTCAGGTTCAATAGTTGGACCAGCTAAAATACTTTTAACTTCCAGATAAAGGAAAGATTATTCGATCCCATTTCGTATCACTCATGATCTATATAATAACAAAGGCCTTATTTTAAAATCTCCATTTTGCGCAGCAGGGGTATGAAAATCACGAAGCAACTGGGCGTATTGTATGTGCCAATTGCCATTTAGCGAATAAACCCGTGGATATTGAGGTTCCACAAGCGGTACTTCCTGATACTGTATTTGAAGCGGTTGTTAGAATTCCTTATGATATGCAACTGAAACAAGTTCTTGCTAATGGTAAGAAAGGGGCTTTGAATGTGGGTGCTGTTCTTATTTTACCAGAGGGTTTGAGTTAGCCCCGCCTGATCGTATTTCTTGAGATGAAAGAAAAGATAGGCAATCTGTCTTTTCAGAACTACCGCCCACTAAGAAAAATATTCTT
>NW_026440499.1:0-26514 GCF_025698485.1 Gossypium arboreum
GAGCAGCTCCTTGAGGGCCTTCCGAGGCGACGAACGGTCGACTTCGAGCTGAAATGCGGACAAGGGAATCCATTGTTTAATTAAAACAAAGCATTGCGATGGTCCTGCGGATGCTCCGCAATGTGATTTACGCGATGCTCTGAATGTCAAAGTGAAGAAATTCAACCAAGCGGCGGGTAAGCGGCGGGAGTAACTATGACTCTCTTAAGGTAGCCAAATGCCTCGTCATCTAATTAGTAGCGGCGCATGAATGGATTAACGAGATTCCCCTTGTCACATCTACTATCCGGTGAAACCCGACCAAGGGAGCGGGCTTGGCGAGAATCGTGAGGAAAGAAGACCTGTTGAGCTTGACTCTAGTCAGACTTTGTGAAATGACTTGAGAGGTGTAGGATAAGTGGGAGCTCTCGGCGAAATTGAAATACCACTACTTTTAACGTTATTTTACTTATTAGTGAATCGGGGTGAACCTGACCCCTCTTTTGGACCCAAAGTCACTTCGGCTCTGTCGGCCGTCCAAGCGGAAGACATTGTCGGTGGGGAGTTTGGTGAGGCGGCACATCTGTTAAAGATAGCTTGGGTGTCCTAAGATGAGCTCAGCGAGCAATCTCGTGTGGAACAAAAGGGTAAAAGCTTCGTTTGATTACGATTTCGGTCTGAATCTGAGCAGTGAAAGCGTGGCCTATCGATCCTTTAGACCTTGAATTTGAAGCTAGAGGTGTCGGAAAAAGTTACCACGAGGGATAAGCGGCTTGTGGCGATAGCGTTCATAGCGGCGTTGCTTTTGATCCTTGATGTCGGCTCTTCCTATCATTGTGAGCGAAATTCACCAAGTGTTGGATTGTTCACCCACCAATAGGGAGCGTGGTGGGTTTAGGCCGTCGTGAGGCAGGTTAGTTTTACCCTCTTGATGGCAGCGTCGCAATAGTAATTCAACCTAATCACGAGAGGAACCGTTGATTCGCACAATTGGTCATCGGCGCTTGGTTGAAAAGCGATGTGTGAAGCTTCCGTCTTGTTGGATTATGGTGACGCCTCTAAGTCGAGAATCCAGGGCTAGAAGCGACGCCGCGCCCGTCGCCGATTGCCGACCAGCGATGGGGCCTTTGGCCCCAAGAACCGCGATGTCGTGAGTCGGCTGACCATGGCGGACAAGTCATGGCGCCTCCTTGGGCGTAATTCCCACGGCGGCGGGTAGAATCCTTCTGCGAGCGACTTAAATCTGTGACGGGGTATTGTAAGTGGCGAGTGGCCTTCTTTGCCACGATCCTTTGAATTGACCCTTTTAAAGCCGATTCGTCCCTCCCCATCTCCTTAGATCCACCCTTGTTCTTTTGCGTCCAGGCCACAGGGTCCCCAAGTGGGGACTTAGTGTAAGGAGTTAGTTAAACACTTGGCCGTGCCGCCTCCGGGAAACATGGCTGTGAGGTAGTGGTGGTCTTGGTCTTGAGCTCCCAAGTGTTGGCGGCCGGGCACTTGTTCAATTTTACTGCCGTGCCTGCAGTGCCGTGCCATGCCATACTTCTTGTATTTGTTTTGGGCCATGAGAAAAAATTTCTAAGTTAAACACTTGGCCGTGCGCCCCTCGGGAAACATGTCGCTGTGCAGGGAGCGGTGGTGGTGCAGTCTGAGCTCCCAAGCTGTTGGCGGCCGGGCACTTGTTCAATTATCTCACAGTGCCATCATGCCATATTTCATTGACTTCTTGTATTTATTTTTGGGCCATGAAAAATTTTCAATTAAAAATACTAAGTGTAAGTGGGCGTAAAAAAAACTTGCCCCCATTTCGGGCATGTCACGGGGCCTCGGGCAACATCATAGCGTAGGCCATCCGTGGTGAGGTCATCGGGCAAACATCGGCACCTTGGTGCCTCGGATCTCTTGAGGCGTTGGGCTGAAAAAAGTGTCCTGTTTGGACATCTGAAACACATCCTGTTTGAGACACATGAATGTCATTGGTAGCACATTGACCAAGTTTTTTAGCTCTTTAGGGGAGGTGATATTGGCGGCGGGGGTTATCGAGCCTTGCCCATGCCCATCGCATGCGGACGTCGGTGCCCCCCACCCGGTTAGGTTCGGCGGTGCTCAGGCGATCCATCCGGCGATGATCCGTGAGCCATCCGGGATACACAAGCGGTATGAGTCCCTCCCAATCCCAAAAGGTAGGAATTCGGACAGATTACATGTTGGTACCCAATAATGAATGAATCGTCCCAAAGGTAGGATTAGGATCCGTTGCATGTCGGTACCCAACAATGAATGATCGTCCTGTCCCTCCCCTTTTGCAACAAGAGCCCGGCACCTTTGGCCCATGGTAGCCTCGTACACTGTCGGCGTGTGCCATCCGTGGTCTTGAGGCCATCGAATTACCGGCCCCTTTGATGTGTCGAACATCCAGGGACATCGGCACCTTGGTGCATCGGATGTCTTGGGAGGTCGAGCACCAAAGCTAATTTTGGGCCCGTTGGTGCGAAGCGTCGGCACCATAAAGTGTCCTGTTTGAGACACATGAATGTCGCTGGTAGCACATTGACCAAGTTTTTTAGCTCTTTAGGGGAGGTGATATTGAGGCGAGCAGGGGTTGTCGAGCCTTGCCCGCCCATTTCATGCCAGACGTCGGTGCCCCCCCGCCGGTTAGGTTCCGGTTAGGTTCGGCGGTGCTCGGCGATCCATCCGGCGGTGCTCGTGAGCCATCCGGAATACTCAGCAAGCTACAAGTCGTCCGGTCCCTCCCAGGTCCCTCCCTTTTGAATCATCCGGTCCCTCCCTTTTGGAACAAGATCCTCCGGCACCTTGGGCCCTTGGTGCGTCTTGGAGCATCGGGCACCCTTAGTAACCTAGGGCGTCGATGGTGTGGGAGCATCGGCACATTCTTTGCTTGGGCGTCTTGGAGCCTTGGGCGCCATCGGCAACCTAGGGCGTTTGTCGTGCAGGGAGCCTCGGGCACCATCGGAACCTAGGCCCTTGGTGGTGCGAGAGCCTAGGGCACCATCGGAACCTAGGCCCCCAGTGGGTCGGGAGCCTCGGCCACCATCGGCAACCTAGGCGCTTGGTCGTGCGGGAGCCTCGGCCACCATCGGCAACCTAGGCCCCTGGTCATGCGAGAGCCTCGGGCACCATCGGCACCTAGGCCCTTGGTCGTGCGGGAGCCTCGGGCACCATCGGCAACCTAGGCCCTTGGTCGTGCGAGAGCCTCGGGACCATCGGCACCTAGGCCCTTGGTCGTGCGGGAGCCTCGGCCACCATCGGCACCTAGGCCCTTGGATGTGCGGGAGCCTCGGGCACCATCGGCACCTAGGCCCACAGTGGTGCAGGGGCCTCGGGCACCACCAGGGAACCTAGGCCTTGATCGTCGAGAACCTCGGGCACCATCGGCAACCTAGGCCTTGATCGTGCGAGAACCTCGGGCACCATCGGCACCTTGGTGCTTGGATGTGCGGGAGCCTCGAACACCATCGGCAACCTCGGCCCTTGGTCGTGCGGGAGCCTCGGGCACCACCGGCACCTTGGTGCCTTGGATGTCTTGAGGAGCCTCGGCGACATTGGCACCTTGGTGCTTGGATGTCTGGGGAGCCTCGGACACCATCGGCAACCTAGGGCGTTGGGTGTGCGGGTGCCTCGGCGGCGAGGGGCACCACAGTGGCTCGGATGTCGGGCTAAAGAAAAGTGTCCCGTTTGGACATCTGAATGTTGCTGGTAGCAGTTAATGAAGTTTTTAGCTCTTTAAGGGGTAGAGATCCGCGCCCCGGCGTAGCCCCCTCGAACCCGGGGTGGGGTGCGTCCATGACCCCCGAAGTCGGATAGTCATAATGACTCACCAGCGGTGGTGGGTCAATCATGGCGCTAGTGGCGGGGTGATGATTTCCGGCGGTCAAGCCCGTGCCCATAGAAATGTAATAGCGACTTCAAGACCGGGTTCCCTATATCGGGCAAAGATCTCTTGGGGTGGCTTATGCATTGCTATGGGCTCGAGCTTAACTTGCCCATTCTCCCCGTCATGTTAAGGGCGCCTTGTGCCTTCAAGTCGGCGACCCATCGGCGCCTTAGCCTTACCAGAGCCTTGCACGCATTCGAAGCTGCCGTGACCCAGTACCAAGTCCCTTTGGCGGCAGCGGCTCCTTTGGGGGCGTAAGTTGAGTTTGTAGGCTTGGTCTTGGCTTCGACCAAGTCCCAATGGGATTTTGTCCTCGTAGTTCTCGTGCCAAGCGTTTGTGGTGTGCCCTCGTTTCATTGTTCCTTGGCTCCCTACCAATACATTGGTTGGGTGGGTTGATGGCGGTGTGCGTGGGTGCTACCACTAATGCGCAATGGGCATATGAGTGGTGTTTTGGTTGTGTGTATTGGCGGGCTCCATGCTACCCGCATCAGGCTGTCGAGCCACACTCCTCTTCATGCTCCCCTTGTTCTAATTGAACCTAGGGGATGCGATCGGGATCTGTGTTGCGTACCTAAGCGGATGGAATTATTGATGTGTTGCCGTCCCTTCTCCATCTCGTGCCCTTTGGGGTGCGTGGTGGACCCAATCGTGCCTGTTTCCAGTGTGCCCCTTAAATCGGTGTGGCCTCGTCGGTGTCTTGGTGCTCGTTCGTGCTTCGGATCACGGAAAATATTTTTGAGAGTAGGGTTTAGGCCCTTGTCTCTCGATGCCTATGCATTTTGTCTCTTGACACAGACGATGCTCGTGCTCTGTTATAGCCTCTTCGTTGCTCACGCGGCATGTTGAGAGCCATGCGATGTCGACGTCGCGGAGAATGCTACTGGTTGATCTGCCGGTAGTCATATGCTTGTCTCAAAAGATTAAGCCATGCATGTGTAAGTATGAACAAATTGATTTGTGAAGCTGCGAATGGCTCATTAAATCGATTATAGTTTGTTTGATGGTATTTGCTACTCGGATAACCGTAGTAATTCTAGAGCTATCGTGCAACAAACCCGACTTCTGGAAGGATGCATTTATTAGATAAAAGGTCGGCGGGCTTTGCCGTTGCTCGATGATTCATGATAACTCGACGGATCATACGGCCTTTGTGTGCGTGACGCATCATTCAAATTTACGCCTATCAACTTTCGATGGTAGGATAGTGGCCTACTATGGTGGTGACGGGTGGCGGAGGTGGGGTTCGATTAGGAGGGAGCACGAAAGCGGCTACCACATCCAAGGAAGGCGGCGGTAGCGCATAAATTACCCAATCGACACGGGGAGGTAGTGACAATAAATAACAATCTGGGGCTCTATGAGTGCAGTAATTGGAATAAGTACAATCTAAATCCCTTAACGAGGATCCATTGGAGGGCAAATGCGGTGCCGGTGACAGCGGTAATTCGGCTCAATAGCGTATATTTAAGTTGTTGCGAGTTAAAAAGCTCGTAGTTGGACTTAGGGGTGGGTCGGCGGTCCGCCTCACGGTGAGCACCGATGCCTTTCGTCCCTCTTGCCCGGCGATCGCTCTGGCCTTAATTGGCGGGTCGTTCCTCGTATTTGTTACTTTGAAGAAATTAGAGTGCTCAAGCGGGCCTACGCTTGTATACATTAGCATGGGATAACATCATAGGATTTCGATCCTATTGTGTTGGTGCCGGGATCGGAGTAATGATTAACGAGGGACGGTCGGGGCATTACGTATTTCATAGTCGGTGAAATTCTTGGATTTATGAAGGCGAACAAGCTGCGAAAGCATTTGCCAAGGATGTTTTCATTAATCAAAGCGAAAGTTGGGGGCTCGAAGGCGATCGGATACCGTCCTAGTCTCAACCATAAGCGATCTTGAGCCGAGGATCGGCGGATGTTGCTTTTAGGACTCATGGCACCTTATGAAATCAAAGTCTTTGGGTTAGGGAGTATGGTGGCAAATTTGAAACTTAAAGGAATTGTGGAAGGGCACCACGAGTGGAGCACTGCGGCAATTGACTCAACACGGAAACTTACGAGTCGGACATAGTAAGGATTAATGATGAGAGCTCTTTCTTGATTCTATGGGTGGTGGTGCATGGCCGTTCTTAGTTGGTGGAAGCGATTTATGCGGTTAATTAGTTAGCGAGCGAGACCTCGACTGCTAACTAGCTACGGAGGTGATCGCCGTGGCTAGCTTCTTAGAGGACTATGGCCTTTTAGGCCACGGAAGTTTGAGGCAATACAGTGCGTGATGCCCTTAGATGTTACGGGGCCGCCTTCTGCTGATGTATTCAGCGAGTCTATAGCCTTGGTAAGCGGGCGGGTAATCTTTGAAATTTCATCGTGATGGGGATAGATCATTGCAATTGTTGGTCTTCAGCGAGGAATTCCTAGTAGCGCGAGTCATCAGCTCGCGTTGACTACGTCCACGCCCTTTGTACACACGCCCGTCGCTCCTACCGATTGAATGGTCGGTGAAGTGTTGGATCGCGGCGGCGTGGGCGGTTCATTTGCCCATGACGTCGCGAAGTCGAACCTTATCATTTAGAGGAAGGAGAAGTCGTAACAAGGTTTCCGTAGGTGAACTGCGGAAGGATCATTGTCGAAACACGCCTAGCGAGCGACCCGTGAGCGCGTTGTATACAACATCGGAGGTGGTGTGGGTGCATCGTTACTGTCCCCACCCGCGTGTCGGGCGGCTGGTCTTGTCATCCCTTTTGCCCATTGGGTGGGGTGAGATGTCGGGATCACCTTCTTGATGCAAAGCGAACAAACCCCGGCGAATCGCGCCAAGGAATCGAAATGAAAAAAGGACACATCTCTTGTCGCCGCACCGTTCGCGGTGTCGATTAACCGATGATGTTGTTCTTTTTCGCAAAGTATATATAAACGACTCTCGACAGCGGATATCTCGGCTCTCGCGCCGATGAAGAGCGTGGCGAAATCACGATACTTGGTGTGAATGCGAGAATCCGTGAACCATCGAGTCTTTGAGCATAAGTTGCGCCCCAAGCCATTAGGCGAAGACACGTCTGCTGGGTGTCACGCGTCGTCGCCCCATCTAACCCGATCCCTCGGGACTCGGTTGGACGGCAATGGCGGAAATTGGCCTCCGTGCGCTCCACGGCCGGCGGTTGGCCTAAATTCGAGTCCTCGGCGACATAATCGTCGCGACGATCGGTGGTAATCTTGCAAGCAACCTCGTTGGTCGTGCGCGTTCGTCGTCGAGACCCTTAAACCCTTTGGCATCGCATCGCGTGCCAGTCGGCGGGATTACCGTGAGTTTAAACATATCAATAAGCGGAGGAAAAAAACTTACCGAGATTCCCCTAAGTAGCAATGGCGAGCAGGGAAAAGCCCGGCTTGAGAATCGGGCCACCGCCGTTAATTGTAGTCTGGAGAAGCGTCCTCGGCGGACCGGGCCCAAGTCCCTGGAAAGAGGCGGGGAAGGTGAGCCCGTCGTGCGGACCTGTCGCACCATGAGTCTTTGTCTCTGAGTCGGGTTGTTTGGGAATCTGCCCTAATCGGCGGTAAATTCCGTCAAGGCTAAATCTGGCGAGAGGCCGATGGCGAACAAATCTGCATGAGGAAAGATGAAAAGGACTTTGAAAAGAGAGTCAAAAGTGCTTGAAATTGTCGGGAGGAAGCGGATGGGGGCGGCGATGCGCCCGGTCGGATGTGGGCAGCGAGGCCGATCGCCGTCGGCTTCGGGGCATGGACCCGGCCTTGGTCGTGGCGGCCCAAGCCGGGCCTTTGATCGCTGTGGAGGCGTCGTCGCCTCGATCGTGGGATCCGGCCGCGCCGTCTCGGCGTGCCCGGCACTGCGTGCTCGGGCGTCGACTGCGGGCTCCCATTCGGCCCGTCTTGAAACACGGACCAAAGTCGACATGTGTGCGAGTCAGCGGGCTAGAAAACCCGTAAGGCGTAAGGAAGGCGATTGGCGGGATCCCTCACGGGTGCCGCCGACCGACCTTGATCTTCGAGAAGGGTTGGTGAGAGCATGCTGTCGGGACGAAAGATGGTGAACTATGCTGGCGGGGCGAAGCGGAGAAACTCTGGTGGAGGCCGCGGCGATCTTGACGATGCAAATCGTTAAATCGACTTGGGTATAGGGGCGAAAGACTAATCGAACCGTCTAGTATTTGGTTCCTCAGAAGTTTCCCTCGGGATGGCTGGAGCCCTTAGCGAGTTCTGTCGGGTAAAGCCAATGATTAGAGGCATCGAGGCATAGCGCCCTCGACCTATTCTCAAACTTTAAATAGGTAGGGACGGTCTTGGTTGCCGTTGAGCAGCGCCACAGAATCGAGCTCAAGTGGGCCATTTTGGTAGCGAGCTGGCGTCTTGGGATGAGCAGGAAGCCGGGTTCACGGTGCCCAGCTAGCAGCTAACCTAGAACCCACAAAGGGTGTTGGTCGATTAAGGCAAGCGGGGCGGTGGTCATGGAAGTGAAATCCGCTAAGGTGTGTAACAACTCACTGCCGAATCAACTAGCCGAAAATGGATGGCGCTTAGCCGCGACCTATCTACCCGCCGTCGGGGCAAGAGCGAGCCAGATGAGTAGGAGGCGGCGATGCAAGTAAAACCAGGCGTGAGCAGGCGGGCGGCCGTCGGTCTGAGATCTTGGTGGTAGTAGCAAATATTCAAATGAGAACTTTGAAGGCGAAGAGGAAAGGTTCCATGTGAGCGGCACTTGCACATGGGTTAGTCGATCCTAAGAGGCAGGGAAGCCGTCCGATAAGCGTTTCATATGTGAGCCGAGAATCGGGTTAAAATTCTGAGCAGGACCTTGGCGGTGGCAACAGCGTTAGGAAGTCCGGAGGCGTCGGCGGGGGCCTCGGGAAGAGTTATCTTTTGTTTAACGGCACGCCCACCACAGAAGCAGCTCGGTAGGAGGTAGAGATCAATGGCCGGAAGAGCACCTGCGCGTCGCGTGGTGTCGGTCGCCCGTGACCCTTGAAAATCCGGAGGACCGAGTGCCGTCCGCCGGTCGTACTCATAACGCATCAGTCTCAAGGTGAGCGACCTACGGTCAATGGAACAATGTAGGCAAGGGAAGTCGGCAAAATGGATCCGTAACCTCGGGAAAAGGATTGGCTCACGATTTGAGCACGGGGTCCCGATCCGAACCGTCATTCTTAGGTGCCTTTGCTCGGCTGCTTCATGGCGAGGCGAGTCGCCAGCGTCTTGGCGAGAGGAGACGGAATGAGGAGCAGCTCCTTGGGGCCTTCCGAGGCGACGAGCGATCGACTTCGAGCTGAATGCGGACAAGGGAATCCATTGTTTAATTAAAACAAAGCATTGCGATGGTCCTGCGGATGCTCACGCAATGTGATTTACGCGATCTCTCACGAATGTCAAAGTGAAGAAATTCAACCAAGCGGCGGAGTAAGCGGCGGGAGTAACTATGACTCTCTTAAGGTAGCCAAATGCCTCGTCATCTAATTAGTAGGCGCATGAATGGATTAACGAGATTCCCCTTGTCACTGTCTACTATCCGGTGAAACCACGACCAAGGGAGCGGGCTTGGCGAGAATCGTGAGGAAAGAAGACCTGTTGAGCTTGACTCTAGTCCGACTTTGTGAAATGACTTGAGAGGTGTAGGATAAGTGGGAGCTCTCGGTGAAATTGAAATACCACTACTTTTAACGTTATTTTACTTATTAGTGAATCGGGATGAGCCGCGCCCCTCTTTTGGACCCAAGGTCGGCGTCTGGTAGCCGATCCGAGCGGAAGACATTGTCGGTGGGGAGTTTGGTGAGGCGGCACATCTGTTAAAGATAGCTTGGTGTCCTAAGATGAGCTCAGCGAGCAATCTCGTGTGGAACAAAAGGGTAAAAGCTTCGTTTGATTACGATTTCGGTCTGAATCTGAACCGTGAAAGCGTGGCCTATCGATCCTTTAGACCTTGAATTTGAAGCTAGAGGTGTCGGAAAAGTTACCACGAGGATAAGCGGCTTGTGGCGATAGCGTTCATAGCGGCGTTGCTTTTGATCCTTCGATGTCGGCTCTTCCTATCATTGTGAAGCGAAATTCACCAAGTGTTGGATTGTTCACCCACCAATAGGGAGCGTGGTTTGGGTTTAGGCCGTCGTGAGGCAGGTTAGTTTACCCTCTTGATGGCAGCGTCGCAATAGTAATTCAACCTAATCGAGAGGCCGTTGATTCGCACAATTGGTCATCGGCGCTTGGTTGAAAAGCGATGTGTGAAGCTACCGTCTTCTGTTGGATTATGGTGAGCGCCTCTAAGTCGAATCCAGGGCTAGAAGCGACATACCTTGCGCCCGTCGCCCGATGCCGACCCATGATGAGGGCCTTTGGCCCCAAGGGCGCGTGTCGTGGAGTGCGGCGACCACATGGCGGACAAGTCATGGCGCCTCCTTGGGCGTAATTCCCACCGCGGCGGGTAGAATCCTTCTGCGGACGACTTAAATCTGTGACGGGGTATTGTAAGTGGCGAGTGGCCTTCTTGCCACGATCCCTTGAATTCGACCCTTTAATAAAGCCGATTAAGTCCTCCCCATCTCCTTAGATCCACCCTTGTTCTTTTTGCGTCCAGGCCACAGGGTCCCCAAGTGGGGACTTAGTGTAAGGAGTTAGTTAAACACTTGGCCGTGCTGCCTTGGGAAACATGGCTGTGAGGGCGTGGTGGTCTTGGTCTGAGCTCCCAAGTGTTGGCGGCCGGGCACTTGTTCAATTTACTGCCGTTAGTGCCATGCCATACTTCTTGTATTTGTTTTGGGCCATGAGAAAAAATTTCTAAGTTAAACACTTGGCCGTGCCGCCCCTCGGGAAACATCGCTGTGGGGCAGTGGTGGTGCAGTCTGAGCTCCCAAGCTGTTGGCGGCCGGGCACTTGTTCAATTATCTCTAGTGCCATCATGCCATATTTCATTAAACTTCTTGTATTTATTTTGGGCCATGAGAAAAAATTTTCAATTAAAAATACTAAGTGTAAGTGGCGTAAAAAAACTTGCCCCATTTCGGGCATGTCACGGGAGCCTCGGGCAACATCCATAGCGTAGGCCATCCGTGGTGAGGTCATCGGACAAACATCGGCACCTTGGTGCCTCGGATCTCTGAGGCGTTGGGCTGAAAAAAGTGTCCTGTTTGGACATCTGAAACACATCCTGTTTGGACACATGAATGTCATTGGTAGCACATTGACCAAGTTTTTAGCTCTTTAGGGGAGGTGATATTGGCGGCGGGGGTTATCGAGGGCCTTGCCCATGCCCATCGCATGCGGACGTCGGTGCCCCCCACCCGGTTAGGTTCGGCGGTGCTCAGGCGATCCATCCGGCGATGATCCGTGAGCCATCCGGGATACACAAGCAGCATGAGTCCTCCCAATCCCAAAAGGTAGAATTCGGACACCGTTACATGTTGGTACCCAATAATGAATGAATCGTCCCAAAGGTAGGATTAGGATCGTTGCATGTCGGTACCCAACAATGAATGAATCGTCCTGTCCCTCCTTTTGCAACAAGAGCCCCGGCACCTTTGGCCCATGGTAGCCTCGTACCTTGTCGGCGTGTGCCATCCCGTGGTCTTGAGGCCGCCGAACCACCGGCCCCTTTGATGTGTCAGACATCAGGCGACATCGGCACCTTGGTGCATCGGATGTCTTGGGAGGTCGAGCACCAAAGCTAATTTTGGGCCCCGTTGGTGCGAAGCGTCACCACCATAAAGTGTCCTGTTTGAGACACATGAATGTCTTTGGTAGCACATTGACCAAGTTTTTAGCTCTTTAGGGGAGGTGATATTGAGGCGAGCGAGGGGTTGTCGAGCCTTGCCCGCCCATTTCATGCCAGACGTCGGTGCCCCCCATGCGGTTAGGTTCGGCGGTGCTCGGCGATCCATCCGGCGGTGCTCGTGAGCCATCCGGAATATCAGCAAGCTACAAGTCGTCCGGTCCCTCCCAGGTCCCTCCCTTTTGAATCATCCGGTCCCTCCTTTTGGAACAAGATCCTCCGGCACCTTGGGCCCTTGGTGCGTCTTGGGAACATCGAGGCACCCTTAGTAACCTAGGGCGTCGATGGTGTGGGAGCATCGGCACATTCTTTGCTTGGGCGTCTTTGAGGCCTTGGGCGCCATCGGCAACCTAGGGCGTTTGTCGTGCAGGGAGCCTCGGGCACCATCGGAACCTAGGCCCTTGGTGCGTGCGAGCCTAGGGCACCATCGGAACCTAGGCCCTGGTGCGTGCAGGGAGCCTCGGCCACCATCGGCAACCTAGGCGCTTGGTCGTGCGGGAGCCTCGGCCACCATCGGCAACCTAGGCCCCTGGTCATGCGAGAGCCTCGGGCACCATCGGCACCTAGGCCCACAGTGCGTGCGGGGAGCCTCGGGCACCATCGGCAACCCTAGGCCCTTGGTGGTGCGAGAGCCTCGGGACCATCGGCACCTAGGCCCTTGGTCGTGCGGGAGCCTCGGCCACCATCGGCACCTAGGCCCTTGGATGTGCGCGGGAGCCTCGGGCACCATCGGCAACCCTAGGCCCCACAGTGCGACCATCGGGGAGCCTCGGGCACCAAGGGAACCCTAGGCCTTGATCGTGCGAGAACCTCGGGCACCATCGGCAACCTAGGCCTTGATCGTGCGAGAACCTCGGGCACCATCGGCACCTTGGTGCTTGGATGTGCGGGAGCCTCGAACACCATCGGCAACCTCGGCCCTTGGTCGTGCGGGAGCCTCGGGCACCACCGGCACCTTGGTGCCTTGGATGTCTTGAGGAGCCTCGGCGGCATTGGCACCTTGGTGCTTGGATGTCTGGGAGCCTCGGACACCATCGGCAACCTATGGCGTTGGGTGTGCGGGTGCCTCGGCAGCGAGGGGCACCACAGTGGCTCGGATGTCTTGAGCTAAAGAAAAGTGTCCCGTTTGGACATCTGAATGTTGCTGGTAGCAGTTAGCGAAGTTTTTAGCTCTTTAAGGGGTAGAGATCCGCGCGCCCCGGCGTAGCCCCCCTCGAACCCGGGTGGGGTGCGTCCATGACCCCACGAGGGTCGGATAGTCCGCAATGACTCACCAGCGGTGGTGGGTCAATCATGGCGCTAGTGGCGGGGTGATGATTTCCGGCCGGTCAAGCCCGTGCCCATAGAAATGTAATAGCGACTCCAAGACCGGGTTCCTATATCGGGCAAAGATCTCTTGGGGTGGCTTATGCATTGCTATGGGCTCGAGCTAACTTGCCCATTCTCCCGTCATGTTAAGGGCGCCTTGTGCCTTCAAGTCGGCGACCCATCGGCGCCTTGGCCTTACCAAGGCCTTGCACGCATTGAAGCTGCCCGTGACCCGGTACCAAGTCCTTTGGCGGCAGCGGCTCCTTTGGGGGCGTAAGTTGAGTTTGTAGGCTTGGTCTTGGCTCGACCAAGTCCCAATGGGATTTTGTCCCTCGTAGTTCTCGTGCCAAGCGTTTGTGGTGTGCCCTCGTTTCATTGTTCCTTCGCTCCCCTACCAATACATTGGTTGGGTGGGTTGTTGGCCGGTGTGCGTGGGTGCTACCACTAATGCATAATGGGCATATGAGTGGTGTTTTGGTTGTGTGTATTGGCGGGCTCCATGCTACCCGCATCGGCTGTCGAGCCACACTCCTCTTCATTGCTCCCTTGTTCTAATTGAACCTAGGGGATGCGATCGGGATCTGTGTTGCGTACCTAAGCGGATGGAATTATTGATGTGTTGCCGTCCCTTCTCCATCTCGTGCCCTTTGGGGTGCGTGGTGGACCCAATCGTGCCTGTTTCCGAGTGTGCCCCTTAAATCGGTGTGGCCTCGTCGGTGTCTTGGTGCTCGTTCGTGCTTCGGATCACGGAAAATATTTTTGAGAGTAGGGTTTAGGCCCTTGTCTCTCGATGCCTATGCATTTGTCTCTTGACACAGACGATGCTCGTGCTCTGTTATAGCCTCTTCGTTGCTCACGCGGCATGTTGAGAGCCATGCGATGTCGACGTCGCGGAGAATGCTACTGGTTGATCTGCCGGTAGTCATATGCTTGTCTCAAAGATTAAGCCATGCATGTGTAAGTATGAACAAATTGATTTGTGAAGCTGCGAATGGCTCATTAAATCGATTATAGTTTGTTTGATGGTATTTGCTACTCGGATAACGTAGTAATTCTAGAGCTAATCGTGCAACAAACCCGACTTCTGGAAGGATGCATTTATTAGATAAAAGGTCGTAGCGGGCTTTGCCGTTGCTCGATGATTCATGATAACTCGACGGATCGCATACGGCCTTTGTCTTGTGACGCATCATTCAAATTTACGCCTATCAACTTTCGATGGTAGGATAGTGGCCTACTATGGTGGTGACGGGTGACGGAGAATTAGGGTTCGATTAGGAGAGGGAGCACGAAGCGGCTACCACATCCAAGGAAAGGCGGCGGTAGCGCAAATTACCCAATCGACACGGGGAGGTAGTGACAATAAATAACAATCTAGGGCTCTATAGTGCAGTAATTGGAATAAGTACAATCTAAATCCCTTAACGAGGATCCATTGGAGGGCAAATCGGTGCCCGGTGCAGCGGTAATTCCAGCTCAATAGCGTATATTTAAGTTGTTGCGAGTTAAAAAGCTCGTAGTTGGACTTAGGGGTGGGTCGGCCGGTCCGCCTCACGGTGAGCACCCGATCTGCTCGTCCCTCTTGCGGCGATCGCTCTGGCCTTAATTGGTAGGGTCGTTCCTCGTATTTGTTACTTTGAAGAAATTAGAGTGCTCAAGCGGGCCTACGCTTGTATACATTAGCATGGGATAACATCATAGGATTTCGATCCTATTGTGTTGGCCTTGGGATCGGAGTAATGATTAACGAGGGACGGTCGGGGCATTCGTATTTCATAGTCGGAGGTGAAATTCTTGGATTTATGAAGGCGAACAAGCTGCGAAAGCATTTGCCAAGGATGTTTTCATTAATCAGAAACGAAAGTTGGGGGCTCGAAGGCGATCGGATACCGTCCTAGTCTCAACCATAAGCGATGAGCCGAGGATCGGCGGATGTTGCTTTTAGGACTCATGGGCACCTTATGAGAAATCAAAGTCTTTGGGTTAGGGGAGTATGGTGCAAAATTTGAAACTTAAAGGAATTGTGGAAGGGCACCACCGGGTGTGGAACTGCGGCAATTTGACTCAACACGGGAAACTTACGAGGTCGGACATAGTAAGGATTAATGGTGAGAGCTCTTTCTTGATTCTATGGGTGGTGGTGCATGGCGTTCTTAGTTGGTGGGGCGATTTATGCAGTTAATTAGTTAGCGAGCGAGACCTCGACTGCTAACTAGCTACGGAGGTGATCGCCGTGGCTAGCTTCTTAGAGGACTATGGCCTTTTAGGCCACGGAAGTTTGAGGCAATAACAGTGCATGATGCCCTTAGATGTTACGGGCGCCGCGCTTCTGTGATGTATTCAGCGAGTCTATAGCCTTGGCCAAGCGGGCCGGGTAATCTTTGAAATTTCATCGTGATGGGGATAGATCATTGCAATTGTTGGTCTTCAGCGAGGAATTCCTAGTAAGCGCGAGTCATCATTTCGCGTTGACTAAATCCACGCCCTTTGTACACACTTGCGTCGCTCCTACCGATTGAATGGTCGGTGAAGTGTTGGGATCGCGGCGGCGTGGGCGGTTCGCTGCCCATGACGTCGCGAAGTCGAACCTTATCATTTAGAGGAAGGAGAAGTCGTAACAAGGTTTCCGTAGGTGAACTGCGGAAGGATCATTGTCGAAACACGCCTAGCGAGCGACCCGTGAGCGCGTTGTATACAACATCGGAGGTGGTGTGGGTGCATCGTTGCTGTCCCCACCCGCGTGTCGGGCGGCTGGTCTTGTCATCCTTTTGCCCATTGGGTGGGGTGAGATGTCGGGATCACCTTCTTGATGCAAAGCGAACAAACCCCGTAGCGAATCGCGCCAAGGAATCGAAATGAAAAAAGGACACATCTCTTGTCGCCGCTTGCCGTTCGCGGTGTCGATTAACCGATGATGTTGTTCTTTTATGCATAAAGTATATAGAACGACTCTCGACAGCGGATATCTCGGCTCTCGCGCCGATGAAGAGCGTGGCGAAATCGATACTTGGTGTGAATTGCGAGAATCCGTGAACCATCGAGTCTTTGAGCATAAGTTGCGCCCCAAGCCATTAGGCGAGACACGTCTGCTGGGTGTCACGCGTCGTCGCCCCCATCTAACCCGATCCCTCGGGACTCGGTTGGACCATGGCGGAAATTGGCCTCCGTGCGCTCCTGCCGACGGTTGGCCTAAATTCGAGTCCTCGGCGACATAATCGTCATGACGATCGGTGGTAATCTTGCAAGCAACCTCGTTGGTCGTCTTGGCGTTCGTCGTCGAGACCATAAACCCTTTGGCATCGCATCGCGTTTCCAGTCGGCGGGATTACGTGAGTTTAAACATATCAATAAGCGGAGGAAAAAAAACTTACGAGATTCCCCTAGTAGCAATGAGCAGGGAAAAGCCCGGCTTGAGAATCAGGCGCACCGTGTTGAATTGTAATCTGGAGAAGCGTCCTCGGCGGACCGGACCCAAGTCCTGGAAAGAGGCGGGGAAGAGTGAAACCCGTCGTGCGGACCTGTCGCACCATGAGTCTTGTCTCTGAGTCGGGTTGTTTGGGAATCTGACCCTAATCGGCGGTAAATTCCGTCAAAGGCTAAATCTGGTGAGAGGCCAGATGGCGAACAAATCTGCATGAGGAAAGATGAAAAGGACTTTGAAAAGAGAGTCAAGAGTGCTTGAAATTGTCGGGAGGAAGCGGATGGGGGCGGCGATGCGCCCGGTCGGATGTGGGCAGCGAGGCCGTCCATGCGATCGGCTTCGGGGCATGGGCCGGCCGGTCGTGGCGGCCCAAGCCGGGCCTTTGATCGCTGTGGAGGCGTCGTCGCCTCGATCGTGGGATCCGGCCGCGCCGTCTCGGCGTGCTTGACACACTGCGTGCTCGGGCGTCGACTGCGGGCTCCCCATTCGGCCCGTCTTGAAACCACGGACCAAAAGTCGACATGTGTGCGAGTCAGCGGGCTGGAAAACCCGTGGCGTAAGGAAGGCGATTGGCGGGATCCCTCACGGGTGCCGCCGCCCGACCTTGATCTTGAGAAGGGTTGGTGAGAGCATGCTGTCGGGACGAAGATGGTGAACTATGCTGGCGGGCGAAGCGGAGAAACTTCTGGTGGAGGCCCATGGCGATCTTGACGATGCAAATCGTTAAATCGACTTGGGTATAGAGGCGAAAGACTAATCGAGCAACCGTCTAGTAATTGGTTCCTCAGAAGTTTCCCTCGGGATGGTGGAGCCCTTAGCGAGTTCTGCTCGGGTAAAGCCAATGATTAGAGGCATCGAGGCATAGCGCCCTCGACCTATTCTCAAACTTTAAATAGGTAGGGCGGTCTTGGTGCCGTTGAGCAGCCACGGAATCGAGAGCTCAAGTGGGCCATTTTTGAGTAGCGAGCTGGCGATGGGATGAGCAGGAGGCGAGATTCTGATTGCCCAGCTAGGCTAACCTAGAACCCACAAGGGTGTTGGTCGATTAAGGCAATGGGGCGGTGGTCATGGAAGTGAAATCCGCTAAGAGTGTGTAACAACTCACTGCCGAATCAACTAGCCCGAAAATGGATGGGCTTAAGCCTTTGACCTATCCCGGTAGTGGGGCAAGAGCCGAGCCCAGATGAGTAGGAGGCGCGGCGATCGCCAAGTAAAACAGGCGTGAGCAGGCGGGAGCGGCCGTCGGTCTGAGATCTTGGTGGTAGTAGCAAATATTCAAATGAGAACTTTGAAGGCGAAGAGGAAAGGTTCCATGTGAGCGGCACTTGCACATGGGTTAGTCGATCCTAAGAGGCGGGGAAGCCGTCCGATAAGCGTTCAGTATGAGCTTGAGGAATCGGGTTAAAATTCTGAGCAAGGCCTTGTGGTGGCAACGCGTTAGAAGTCCGGAGGCGTCGGCGGGGGCCTCGGGAAGAGTTATCTTTTACATTTAACGGCACTGCCCACCACAGAAGCAGCTCGGTAGGAGGTAGGAATCAATGGCCGGAAAAACACCGCGCGTCGCGTGGTGTCGGTGCGCCCGTGACCTATAATCCGGAGGGCCAGAGTGCGTCGCGCCCGGTCGTACTCATAACACATCAGGTCTCAAGGTGAGCGACCTACGGTCAATGGAACAATGTAGGCAAGGAAATCGGCAAAATGGATCCGTAACCTCGGGAAAAGGATTGGCTCACGAGAAATTTGAGCACGGGGTCCCGATCCGAACCCGTCATTCTTAGATTGCCTTTGCTCGATTTGCTTCCATGGCGAGGCGGTCGCCAGCGATCTTGGCGAGAGACAATGAGAGCAGCTCCTTGAGAGGCCTTCCGAGGCGACGAACGATCGACTTCGAGGCTGAAATGCGGACAAGGGAATCCATTGTTTAATTAAAACAAAGCATTGCGATGGTCCTGCGGATGCTCACGCAATGTGATTTACGCCGGTGCTCTGAATGTCAAAGTGAAGAAATTCAACCAAAGCGGAGTAAGCGGCGGGAGTAACTATGACTCTCTTAAGGTAGCCAAATGCCTCGTCATCTAATTAGTAGCGCATGAATGGATGTTGAGATTCCCAGTCACATCTACTATCGGTGAAACCCGGACCAATGAGGAGCAGGCTTGGCGAGAATCGTGAGGAAAAAAGACCTGTTGAGCTTGACTCTAGTCCGACTTTGTGAAATGACTTGAGAGGTGTAGGATAAGTGGGAGCTCTCGGTAGAAATTGAAATACCACTACTTTTAACGTTATTTTACTTATTAGTGAATCGGATGAGGACACTGCCCCTCTTTTGGACCCAAGGTCGGCGTCGGTAAGCCGTCCGAGGCGGAAGACATTGTCGGTGGGGAGTTTGGTGGTGGCACATCTGTGTAAAAAGATATGGTGTCCTAAGATGAGCTCAAGCGAGCAATCTCGTGTGGAACAAAGGGTAAAAGCTCGTTTGATTACGATTTCCGGTCTGAATCTGAGCCGTGAAAGCGTGGCCTACTCGATCCTTTAGACCTTGAATTTGAAGCTAGAGGTGTCGGAAAAGTTACCACGGGGATAAGCGGCTTGTGGCGATAGCGTTCATAGCGGCGTTGCTTTTGATCCCGATGTCGGCTCTTCCTATCATTGTGAAGCGAAATTCACCAAGTGTTGGATTGTTCACCACCAATAGGGAGCGTGAAATTTGGGTTTACTAGGCCCTTGGTGCGTGCGAGCCTAGGGCACCATGGAACCTAGGCCCCCAGTGGGTGGGGAGCCTCGACCACTCGGCAACCTAGGCGCTTGGTGGATGGGGAGCCTCGGCCACCCGGCAACCTGGGCCCCTGGTCATGCGAGGCCTCGGCACCTGTCCGGCACCTAGGCCTGAGTGCGTGCGGGAGCCTCGGGCACCACTCGGCAACCTAGGCCGCCCGGTGGTGCGAGAGCCTCGGGACCATGGCACCTAGGCCCTTGGTCGTGGGAGCCTCGGCCACCATGGCACCCTAGGCCCTTGGATGTGCAGGAGCCTCGGGCACCGCGCCAGCAGCCTAGGCCCCACAGTGATGCAGGGCCTCGGGCACCACGGGAACCTAGGCCTTGATCGTCTGAACCTCGGGCACCATCGGCAACCTAGGCCTTGATCGTGCGAGAACCTCGGGCACATCAGCTTAATTGCTTGGATGTCTGAGAGCCTCGAACACCATCGGCAACCTCGGCCCTTGTAGTGGTGGGAGCCTCGGGCACCACCAGCTTGGTTGCCTTGGATGTCTTGAGGCCTCGGCGACATTAGCACCTTGGTGCTTGGATGTCAGAGGCCTCGGACACCATCGGCAACCCTATGGCGTTGGGTGTCACGGGTGCCTCGGCTGCTGAGGGGCACCTGGTGGCTCGGATGTGCGGGCTAAAGAAAGTGTCCCGTTTGGACATCAGAATGTTGCAGGTAGATTAATGATTTTTAGCTCTTTAAGGGGTGAGATCCAGCGCCCAAGCGTAGCCTCCTCGAACCCGAGGTGGGAGTGCGTCCATGACCCCACCAGTCGGATAATCCAATGACTCACCAGCGGTGGTGGGTCAATCATGGCGCTAAATGGCGGGGTGATGATTTCCGGCGGTCAAGCCCGTGCCCATAGAAATGTAATACTGACTCCAAGACCGGGTTCCCTATATCGGGCGATCTCTTGGGGTGGCTTATGCATTGCTATGGGCTCGAGCTTAACCTTATTCTCCCGTCATGTTAAGGACCTTGTGTGCCTTCAAATCGGCGACCCATCGGGCCTAGCCTTACCAGCCTTACGCATTAATTTGCCCGTGACTGATGCAAGTCCCTTGTGACAGACTCCTTTGAGGCGTAAGTTGGGTTGTGAGCTTGGTCTTGCTCGACCAAAATCCCAATGGGATTTTGTCCCTATAGTTCGTGCCAAGCGTTTGTGGTGTGCCCTCGTTTCATTGTTCCTTCAGCTCCCTACCAATACATTGGTTGGGTGGGTTGATGGCGGTGTGCGTGGGTGCTACTAATGCACATAATGGGCATATGAGTGGTGTTTTGGTTGTGTGTATTGGGGCTCCATGCTACACTTGATATAGAGCCACACTCCTCTTCATGCTCCCCTTCTAATTGAACCTAGGGGATCGATCGAGGATCTGTGTTGCGTACCTAAGCGGATGGAATTATTGATGTGTTGCCGTCCTTCTCCATCTCGTGCCCTTTGGGGTGCGTGGTGGACCCCAATGTCGTGCCTGTTTCCCGAGTGCCCCCTTAAATCGGTGTGGCCTCGTCGATGTCTGGTGCTCGTTCGTGCTTCGGATCGGGAAAATATTTTTTGAGAGTAGGGTTTAGGCCCTTGTCTCTCGATATGCCTATACATTTTGTCTCTTGACAGACGATGCTCGTGCTCTGTTATAGCCTCTTAGTTGCTCACGCGGCATGTTGACCATGCGATGTCGACGTCGCGGAGAATGCTACGGTTGATCACCGCGGTAGTCATATGCTTGTCTCAAAAGATTAAGCCATGCATGTGTAGTATGAACAAATTGGTTTTGAAGCTGCGAATGGCTCATTAAATCGATTATAGTTTGTTTGATGGTATTTGCTACTCGGATACTTAGTAGTAATTCTAGAGCTAATCGTGCAACAAACCGACTTACGGAAGGATGCATTTATTAGATAAAAGGTCGGCGGGCTTTTCCGTTGCTACGATGATTCATGATAACTCGACGGATCATACGGCCTTTGTGCGTGACGCATCATTCAAATTTACTACATCAACTTTCGATGGTAGGATAGTGGCCTACTATGGTGGTGGCGGGTGGCGGAGAATTAGGGTTCGATTAGGAGGAGCACGAAAGCGGCTACCACATCCAAGGCGGCGCGCCGTTACCCAAATCGACACGGGAGGTGGTGACAATAAATAACAATACAAGACTCTATGAGTGCAGTAATTGGAATAATTACAATCTAAATCCTTAACGAGGATCCATTGGAGGGCAAGTGCAGTTGCCCGGCGGCCTGATAATTCGGCTCAATAGCGTATATTTAAGTTGTTGCGATTTAAAAAGCTAGAATTAGTTGGACTTAGGGGTGGGTCGGCGGTCCGCCTCAGTATGGCACCGATGCCTTTCGTCCCTTGCGGCGTCATCACTGCCTTAATTGGCGGGTCGTTCCTCCGTATTTATTACTTTGAAGAAGTGTGCGGGGAGCCTCCGGGCACCCAAGGGAACCTAGGCCTTGATCGTGGGAACCTCGGGCAATGGCAACCTAGGCCTTGATTGCGGAACCTCGGGCACCATCGGCACCTTGGTGCTTGGATGTCTGAGGCCTCGAACACCATCGGCAACCTCGGCCCTTGGTGCGTGCGGGCCTCGGGCACCAGGCACCTTGGTGCCTTGGATGTCTTGAGGAGCCTCGGCGGCTTGGCACCTTGGTGCTTGGATGTCTGAGGAGCCTCGGACACCATCGGCAACCTATGGCGTTGGGTGTGCGGTGCCTCGGCAGCGAGGGGCACCACTGGTGGCTCGGATGTCGGGCTAAAAAAGTGTCCCGTTTAGGACATCTGAATGTTGCGGTAGCGTTAAGAAGTTTTTAGCTCTTTAAGGGGTAGAGATCCGGCCCCGCGTGGCCCCTCAACCCGAGGTGGGGTCGTCCCAGCCGAAGTCGGATAGTCCCAATGACTCACAGCGGTGGTGGGTCTTAACACTAACTTCGTGCCGAGCGTTAGCCGGACCACGAGGTTAACAGACAAATCCTCTTAAAGTCGCCAAAATTTGGCATTTACGGACAGGCTGGAAAACTGCGTCACCGTCGCCTTAAAATCATATCTCGGTTCCAAAACTGGAAACTGGTTTCGTAAATTTTCCTGAATTTAGACTCATATATCCATCCATGGATTTATTTTTAGAATTTTGGTTGGGCCAATTGGTACAGTTTATTAGTTAAAGTCACCCATGTTACGGGATCGACTGCTCTGACCTCCGCGCGTTACAACTTGAATATCTTTCTGTACAGGGCTTTAATACTGGTGCCGTTTGTTTCTAATGAAACTAGACTCAAAATGGAATCTGTACATATAAGGCATGACTCCTAATTCTTTCTGGATAATTTATGGTAAATTTTCAAAGTCACGACAGGGACCCAGAAATCGTTCTGGCCCTGTCTCGAAACTTTAATATCTCCCAGTATACTGCTCATATGGTCGTTTCGTTTCGTCCATATAAAAATAGATTCATCAAGGATCAGTTCCATAATTTACTCACTATTTAATTCTACTTATACTATTTTTAGTGATTTTTCAATCTCATCTCACTGCTGCTGTCCACAACAGTTACTGCAGTGAACTATGCCAATTCATGAATTTTTTCCTTGGCCTTAATCATCCATCATACATGACACAAATTATACCTTAACAAAATTTGAGTTTCTAAGACTTCGTGGCTATAGGTTCTAGCATCCCACTCGCGACCACATAGGCCATTTTCACATGGCTTAAAGTTTACAACCCACAATTGACAAAATATAATAGCCTATACATGCCAAATGTTCTTCAACAACAAAAACAATACCACAAGATTTCAGCGGTGTGATGACTTCAGCAACGGTTCGAACATAACAATCTGAGTCAAGAGACCTAAAATGGGTGACAAGAAAACAAGGTGAGTTTACAACTCGATAAGTCATAAGCATTCGTCAATCCAGCGATAAAGTTACTACTACATGTACAACAAATGAGGCTAGGTACTCGTCCATATCGAATCTATACCATAATACCTCGGACCTTTTGGTCCAATCTGTACCAATTCATACATCCATTTCATATTCTACACAACAAGATAATCGAAGCATTTTTACACATTAACTCATTTTCCAGCAACCATACAATTTCAATCATCACATAGATTTAAAACACCAAATTCAACCCCAAGCATGAGCGATTACCTATTAAGTCATGAGCTCAAAAGTACTTACCCGATCCATGTCCATACTCACTCGATGGAGACACACCCTCCATATAATTGTTGATTGGAGATATTTATATATATATAAATGCGCACACGATTGCAATACTCGATTCGCACATAGTGCCATGCGATTTAGGCCCTTTTAGTTGCCATGCCCTTGAGCTCGCACATTAGTGCCATATATTTCCAACATGACACTTAGTGCCATATATTTCCAACCACACTTAGTCCAATCTAAATCACCGTACACGTTTGCCCGCACACTTAGTGCGAAAGCAAACTTTCTAACATTTCACTATTTCTTTTACATTCAACAATTGTCATCCTCCATACACATACATTTTCATTTATATATATATATCATCCCATTAAACACAATTGCATAAATTTTACAATCATTTAAGCAATATCAAATCATGTAATGACTTACCTCGTGTTGGGTAAAATAGTTCCAAGTCGGCTACTCGATGACCTTAGTCTTTCCTTGCTTGATTCTCCTTCTTTAACTCCTTGAGCTTAATCAATAAATCACTAGTTTAACCATCTTGCTAAACATTCATAATTCAACTACACATGCATATATATGCTTGTATATTAGCAACCATTCTTACTAATCGTCCATTTGAGTGATTATACACCTAAGAATATGCAAAAACTTGATTCAACATTACCTACATACTCACTTTAATGGCGAAATATATATATATGTACAATGTCAACTAACATCTTTTAATCACCTAATTTCATCTCATGAACATTTAATCAAATTTTCCCAATCTAGCATATTTTCCATCCATTTGTAACATCATGTACAAACACATATACACATATATCAAAACACAAGTTTTTACCTATAATCAACAAGCATAAATCGCACTTATGGGCATGCCATGGCGAATACATCCCACCATCCCCTTTCAATTTTTGGTCATGGTTAAACAAAGAAACTCCATGTCTTACTCAAAGAATGCTAAAAGAAATTTCAAGAGTAGTCAATCCATCATTACATGTATCATCAACAAGCTTCACATTTAGCATGCAATGGCTTTAACACAATATCAACCTTGGCCAAATACCATTTCCATGGCATAACAAGGATTTGAACCATGGGCTAACATGAACATCAAGTTAGCAACTAAAACATGCATGAATCTCATGACACAACCTCAAACATACCTTAATCTTGACACAAGTATGACCAAATCTCCTTCTAGTTCTCTTCTAAACCAAGCATGAAGCAAAAATCCTTCCTTTTTCCCTTAGTATTTTCAGCCAAGATTTTGAGAATGGATGAACAATTTTTTCCTTTCTTTTCCTCTACTCCACGGCAACAAAGGGGGGCATCCATGCTCATTTTTTTCATTTCTTTATTTTTTCTACATAATCCACTAACTAAACATGTTGAAACATGTTCCTATATATTCTTGTCATGGTAGCCACTCACCTTAGGAAGTGGGTTATTTGACATGCAAGGACAACTATTTTCCACATGTATTAATAGGCCACCTTACAATTGCCTAGCACATTTCTAAATTTTCTCCATAAGTCCTATTTGATAAAAATTCACTTACTATTAACAAAATCCAAACACGAAATTTTCACACATGCATATATACATATAATGAGCATCAATTATGATGGTTAATTATTATTATATTCGGTTTGGTGGTCCAGAAACCACTTTCGGCTAGAATTGATTTAGGGGATGTCACAACTCTCCCCCTTAGAAATTTTGTCCCGAAAATCTTCAGATAAATAGGCTCGGGTATCGCTCTTTCTAGAGTCCTCAAGTTCCCAAGTGGCTTCTTCCATTAGGTGTTTATCACAACACCTTCCACTAGCGGGATTTTCCTATTCGCAACTCTTTTACTTCACGCCTCATAATGCGAGCGGTTCCTCTTCATAGCTCAAATTGGTGAATCTCAATCTCGGATGGAGCAATTCGTGCGATGGATCGGACCTATATCGTGAGCCGAGACATGAAAAGCGTTGTGATCCTTCGAACTCAAGGGCAAAATTAATCGATGTCGTGGCCCAACTCGTTCGGATACTTCATATGGCCCGATAAACCTCGGACTCAATTTGCCCTTACGACCAAATCTAAGCACCTTCTTCAGGTGAAACTTTGAAAGACCTTGTCTCAACACGATATTCAATATCTTTTCTTTTCAAATCCATCGACTTTTGGCGATCGGCGACTTTCAAACTTTCACGAATTACTCGAACTTTTTGCTCGGCATCCTTAACCAAATAACCCCAAAATTTACCTTCAAATTGGTCCGAATAATGGAATCGGCATTTACGGTAGTATAAATAAAGGCGCCATCTTAATACTTGATTGAAAGCTATTGTTGGCGAATTCAATCAAAGGTAAATCTAGTTCCCATGAACCACTAAACTCAAGGATGCCATCTCAACATATCCTCGATATTTGAATTATCGTTCGGATTGACCATCGTTTGGGGATGGCGGTGCTAAAATGGACTTGGTACCCAAAGCATCTTGCAATTTCTTCCAAAATCGGCGTAAATCTTGGGTCTCTTCGACCACGATAGAAATAGGCACCGTGTAATCTCATAATCGAGAAGCGTACAATTCCGCTAATTTGTCCATTGAAAAATCAAATGCGTCGGGGATAAAGTGAAACCGCTTAGTTAGTTATAAAACGACCCAAATGATCCTTCTTACTCCGACAATGGCGTGGGATACAAAGTCCATTGTGACTGATCCCATTTCATTGGGTATCATGATGGTTTGAAGTAATCGATGGCACTTGATGTTCCTTTCACTTGTTGACATATCGGACACCTTGAAACAAATTGAAATGTCTCGTTTCATGCCCAAATTGGCGTTTGGTCATTGTACATTTTAGTACTACGGGTGGATTGACATTCGACTACAATGGGCTTCATTTAGAATTATCGAAATAAGTTCGAATTCTTTGGAACACAGGCGACTTCTAAACCTTAAACAATCGTCATCATCAATTTGAAACTCGATTCCTTGCTGAAACCTCGGGTTTTGCAAGCAACTCCCTCAACTTTCGGCTTCGTTTGATGAGCCAACAATGGTTTGGCCCAATTGGCTCTAACACATTTCGGGTAGAATAGACAAGTGTACATTCATCGCTGTAAAAAAGCGTGATTTGGGCTTAAGGCATCCAACCACATTGGCCTTTCGGGTGATAATCAA
>NW_026440500.1:0-7500 GCF_025698485.1 Gossypium arboreum
AATTAAATTATTCCTTGCTCAAAGATTTCTACGTATATCATATATATATCACATCACACTATATCACAAGACTTGTGATAAAGAACAAAATTCTGCTATGCTAGGATACGCTTGTAAAACGGCAAAGAATAGGATGAATGAAACATGAGGAACTTTGAACCACTAACAAAAGGGTAGGATAAAATAAATAGACAGCAAACGGGCTTTTTGGGGTTGGGGATAGAGGACTTGAACCCTCACGATTTTAAAGTCGACGGATTTTCCTCTTACTATAAATTTCATTGTTGTCGGTATTGATATTGACATGTAGAACAGGACTCTATCTTTATTCTCGTCCGATTAATCAGTTTTCAAGATTTATCAGACTATGGAGTGAATGATTTGATTAATGCTATTCTATTCGATTCTTTCTTCAACTTGGAATCGATTCACAACAATTCTTTTTATTTTTCATATTTTCATATAAATATAAATTGATATTGCATATAATAGAAATAAAAAAAAAATACAGGTTCAGTTCGTCTTTTTTGAGATAGTTTTTCATTAGTATACCTATAAAAAAATAGGTATATCTTGCATCCTTTCTAGAGTTTCGATATTCGATATAAAGTTCCTTTACCAACAGTCAACCCCATTTGTTAGAATGAGAGGTCTCTGCACCTATCCTTTCCTTTTTCTTATTCTCGCTTGCTGAACCTTTGTTCATGTTTATTTTCGTGAAATAATAAAATAATAGGATTTGGCTCAGGATTGCCCATTTTTCATTCCAGGGTTTTCTCTGAATTTGAAAGTTATCACTTAGTAGGTTTTCCATACCAAGGCTCAATCGAATTAAGTCCATGGCGTCTACCAATTACGCCATATCCCCTTTTATTGATTGAGATTAGGGATCTCATTAGGATGCCCTCCTTCCCTTTCTCCTCCTTTTCCCCTTCTTTCATTTTGTTTATTTTCTTTCGTTTATTTATTTGCTTTCTTTTTATACTGAAACCGTTGAATTTAGTAGATATAGATACTGATTCTTATATCGAAGGGTCTTTACCTATTTTTCTTGTTTGTTTATCCGTTTTTCGTCTCTATCGGAGACCCATATTAATTACTATTTGGTCCAAAAAATATTTTATCATTTCTGTATTCGCAATTCAATATAGATGGGTATTTCTTAACATATATGTCCTCTTACTCTCGAGTTTTTCTCAAGGCAATTTGGTGGAATACTCGAAGGTCGATTCTTTTTTCGTCTTAGCTTCTGTCTTTATGAATGAAAACAAAAAGAAAGGAGTCTCTCATTATGATCTGGATTTCATTTCTATGGGTTGCATCTTTTTTCTTTAATTTCATTTTTATTCTTATTATTGAACTATCCTATATAACCATAATAACTAAAAAATAAAAATGAAAATTGAATTTATTCATTATTAAAAATGAAAATGAAATTAATTATTTTTTTTTATAATATAATAGCTAGAACTAATTATTTCTATTTAATAACTAGAACTAATTATTCCATTCATTTCTATTTCGAATTCGAAGATAATTCAAATTTTTGAGTCTAAAGAGTTTCATTCTAATTATCTAGACTTATAACGTTTCATTTTATAATCATAAAATATATAACTGCATAAAAGATTTTGACTCTAATTATCTCTATTTAGAACTCTAAACTAAATAGAAATAAATTTAATCTAGATTAAATCTATTAAATCGATCGATTAAATGAAATCTATATAAAAATTTCCTATTTCTATATAATTTTAGATGTAAAATATACTAAAATATAAAATAAACTAGAAAATAAAAATGGAGTCAGTAATATTATTAATATTACTATATTAATATAAAAATATAACTAAGATATAAAAAAGATATTAAATATATTAAATATATAAAATATATAGATAAATAATAAATATATATATAAAATTTTAATTTTAAATCGAATTATTAGATTCTATCAACATTAGCTTGAATATTAGATTGAATCTACCATTATTATATTAAATATATTTATATTTATATTAAGTTTATATTAAAGTATGGCATTAAAATTAGAAAAAATTCTAGTTTTTCTAAATTCAAGATCTCTAATTCATATTAATAATTCATATTAGTTATGAATAACTAATAGATAGTTAATAGATGAGATCTAATAGTTTGCTGAATCCCTATGGATACCAAATTTCTATTATTTGAGCCGCTTAGCTCAGAGGGTTAAGAAGCATCGCATTTGTAATGCGATGGTCATCGATTCGATTCCGATAGCCAACTTTTCCCTATTTGTTTGCTTTTTGCCTTTTTACATAATTTAGAATGTTTTTTGAAATCAAAGACAAACAGTGAAAAAGCTTTTCCTTCCTTTTTTCAATTCTTTCAAGGTCAACAATCTGTTTTTATCTCGTCGAAACTTCCAATTAGGGATCAATTTGAGGTTAGATCTTTGCAGAATAAATCAAGAAAAAAGGAAACTCTTTTGGTTTAATTTATTTATCTATTTAATATTATATTCAATTTATTTATATATTATATCTATTTTATTATATATATTCTAAATATTTTATATCTAAATATTTTATATATTTTTATATTTATATATTAATATTATTTTTATATATATATATATATTTATTTCTATTTTTTGTATACATTATATACAATACAAAAAACAAAAAAAGTAAAGTATGGATATTGATCCAATTCATCTCATTAATATTTGTAGTACAATCCTTCAGTCGATTTCGCTTCATTTAGTTCAGTTTTAATTTCGGTTTATGAAATTTCAATAAAATTCAAATTAATAAGGAGTCCTTATGTCGTTACCGAGGGCCTCGTTTCAAAAAATACATGTCTGGGGCTTTACCGGGACTAACTAGTAAAAGGCCTAGAGCCGAAGCGATCTTAAAACCAATCGCGCCCCGGTAAAAAATCTCAATACCGTATTCGTTTAGAAGAAAAACAAAATTGCGTTTTTCATTATGGCCTTACAGAACGACAATTACTTAAATACGTTCGTATTGCCAGAGAAAAGCCAAAGGGTCAACAGGTCAGGTTTTACTACAATTACTTGAAATGCGGTTGGATAACATCCTTTTTCGATTGGGTATGGCTTCGACTATTCCTCAAGCCCGTCAATTAGTTAACCATGACATATTTTTAGTTAATGGGCGTACAGTAGATATACCAAGTTATCGCTGCAAACCCCGAGATATTATTTCAGCGAGGATGAACAAAATCTAGAACTCTGATTCAAAATTATCTTGATTCATCCACCAATGAGGAATTACCAAAACATTTGACCTACACATTACAATATAAAAGTTAGTCAATCAAATAATAGATAGGAAATGGGTTGGTTTGAAAATAAATGAATTGCTTGTCGTAGAATATTATTCTCGTCAGACTTAAACCTAACTAAAATAACAAAACAAGGGTTCTGCCCCCTTTTCACCTGAGTTAAGGTTAAGTAAAGGAAGACAGGGGAATGGGTTTGATTCGGAGATTTTTCTCCTATTCATGTATGATAGATACGTAAGGAGATTTTCATCCCCTGTATGCTATTTTACGTATTCCATATTAAAGGAATTGGGAATAGAGAACTAAAGAGGGTCTAATTCTTTAGTATATGTTCTTATTGATACATTGTAGTCAGTTACATTGGCGAATTAGGTGAAGGTGCGGAAGAGATTCGAACCCTCGGTAAACAAGAGTCTACATGATTCAATGCTACGCCTTGAACCACTCGGCCATCTCTCCTACATAATTATTATGGCCGATACCCCGAGCGAATAGCGAGTTACTCTAATAGATTGTTCGATGGTACGAACAATATCAATTCTAACTAGGAAACTTGCTATAAAATAGCTTTTCATCACTTTTTTTATCACTTTTCTTTAGCCTCAGGCTCGAAGAATTTTAAAAATGGAATGGGTCTACTTTTATGTTATTTCGTACTGTACACTTCCTTTGTTTGTGAGATCATTTATTTTCTCACGAGGGTAATGAAAAGAGTTATAGAATGGATTGCTACCTATGCCTAGATCGCAGATAAATGGAAATTTTATTGATAAGACCTTTTCAATTGTAGCCAATATCTTATTACGAATAATTCCGACAACTTCAGGAGAAAAGCATTTACTTATTACAGAGATGGTGCGATTTGATTATTATTATATATATTTTACTTTATTCTCTTTATTCTTTATTTATTATTTACTTTTTATTTGCTTTACCACTCTCAGTCTTAGGAAAAAGACACATTATTCAGAATAAAGGCTATTGAAAACAAAAAGAAATCTACGCTTGTTGAAGGTGAAGTTTATAAATAAAGCAATTCCTTCTGTCGTGTATCCCCGATTAATGCAACCTCAGATGCTTCAATTGTTGATTCAGTATTGAGCGAAAGGTTACACCTATGGTCTGTATTGTGGGTCAACCTACTACACTAGTACCAATAGGCGGCATAGAGGAAGAAGCACTACGCCTAGGAATCAACAACACGAAAACTTTGTTATTAATGATTCCTTTCTTTATCAGGATCGGAACTAAGAGAAATGGTTGGGACAACAAACATCCATCTTGTTCGTACTTTGGATACCATATAACCATCGAAGATTGTTGAAGTGACTAATTCCTGGAAATTAAGGCGTTGAGAACAAAATTGTTGGGTTTACTTTTTTTATCTAGTACGAACACGCTTGATGGTGAAAAAGATCTTTTGCAAGAGGGTTGGCTGAGATTTCTTGTAAAAACATTAGCCCCGCTCAGTTCATAATGACAATATTTCGACCTTTTTTTTAATTCCATGGATTATTCTCATTATGCACATAAAGGAGGAGCCGTATGAGGTGAAAATCTCATGTACGGTTTTGGAACGGAGAATTCTTTGAATCGAATGACGACCGTAACGGATGTCAGCTCAATCCGAAGGAAATTATGCAGAGCCTTACAGAATTATGAAGCTATGCGACTAGAAATTGATCCCTATGATCGAAGTTATATACTATATAACATAGGCCTTATCCACACAAGTAATGGAGAGCATACAAAAGCTTTAGAATATTATTTTCGAGCACTAGAACGAAACCCGTTCTTACCACAAGCTTTTAATAATATGGCTGTGATCTGTCATTACGTGCGACTATCTCCACTATAGAAATAAAAAAAGGAAAGAAAGAGCAAATACGCTAGTAAATAAATACGCTAGTAAATAAACACGCTAGTAAATAAAATACTAGAAAAAAAAATAGGCTTTCTACATATTGCATCGTCCAAAAAACGATTTTTATCAGCTGTAACAAAAAAAGAAACTTCATAGAAGTCGAAATATGAAGAAATATATATGCCTAGATACTTTATTCTATGGATAAAGATCTAATTGATAGAGGAAGCACCGTAAAGATCAATTAGCGAGGTTTTGAGCCGATACAATAAATAAGAACTGCTTATTTATGTCATGATATGAGATAAAAATTAGGAATCGACTTATGTAATAGGAATGATCCCTAAGTTATTGAGCAGCAGTGTAGCATCAGATCCCAAAGACAGTAAGTCTTTTTATGAGAAGAAGTCTTTTCAAGGATTCTATATAAATTTCTATATGATGAAACCGAGATAGTTACCTTTCAGAAAAATCTAACGGACGACAGCCCCGAAATGCCTATACTTTATTTTTCTGAAGGTGGGAAAAAGATAAAACTTATTATTAATTTAATCAAATTAGAGTTTGAAACTCATGTAATTAACCTTTTGGTTAACCGAGACAAATCAATAGATCTATGAGAAATCTCATTCAATTGGATATATGTAGGGTAAAAATGGGATACCAAAAGAATTGACTGCCGAGCCGTATGAGTGGGAAACTCTCAAAATGCAGTTCTAAGGAAGGAATTGAACCGCCTATTTCGACCAGGAGAACAGGCCATTCGACAGGGGATTCTGAAATAGCGGAGGCTTGGTTCGATCAAGCCGCTGAGTATTGAAACAGGCTATAGCGCTTACTCCTGGTAATTATATTGAAGCGCAAATTGGTTAAAAGATCACGCGGCGTTTCGAATAAGAACAAGAGCTCTCTGTTTATTTATTATTATTTTAGTTTTGGATTCGAAATTCGAATTGAAATTGAGAATTCTATTTAATTCTATTTCTATTTAATTTCTATTAAATCCATTTATTTAATATTTAATTTAATTAAATAAATACGGTACTATTTAAATTATTAAATTCGATTTTCTAGTCAATTTGACTATTTAAATTAAATAGTAAAAAATATTAATTTAATTGGAATTATTAATTGTGTAATGGTTTGGTTTTGTTGGACCCATGGGTCAAATAAAACGAACATTTCTCTTTGGAAAAACCAATCAAAATTTCATTATATCCTTTCTCAAATCGTTCTATTTCGTTTGATATTTCGTAAGAGATAAGTAATACACGGATATAGCAAAATAAAATATATATAATATATATATATTTCTGCTTCTATTCTATTAAAACTAAAACTAATAAAAACCCTCAAATGACTAACTATCGATACTGGTATCCCGTAGTAATGAATGTACGTGATTTGGGATGAAATATTGTTTGTTCTATCTATATAAGACAAAAAACTCCACCTCGGAACTTCTAATTGAGATATGAATACACTACCGGTTGCACAAAAAATGGGTTTTGCACCAATGTAAGTAAAGTCCGAAAAAGGTTTTATAAGATTAAAAAGGTCCGTTGAGCGCCTCATGGATATGTCATAATAGATCCGAACACTTGCCCCGGATCGACTTCCAGATCATAATTGCTCTAGTGAATAACTAAAGAAAAATAGATAGATAAAAATAGATAGATAGATGAGAGATAGAAGAAAGAAACTAATTATAAGCGTCTCTCATAGGTTCACTAATTACTGACTGTTGGCGGGTCTCTTTGTATGTGTTGTCCGGAAAGAGAGGACTCAATGATTATTCGTTCGCCGGAACCAGAAGTAAAAATTTTTGGTAGATAGGGATCCCGTAAAAACTTCTTTCGAGGAATGGGCTAGGCCGGGCCATTTCTCAAGAACAATAGCTAAGGGACCCGATACTACCACTTGGATCTGGAACCTACATGCCGATGCTCACGATTTCGATAGCCATACCAGTGATTTGGAGAGATCTCTCATAAAATATTTAGTGCCCATTGGCCAACTCTCCATCATCTTTCTTTGGCTGAGCGGCATGTATTTCCACGGTGCTCGTTTTCCAATTATGAAGCATGGCTCAGCGATCCTACTCACATTGGACCTAGCGCCCAGGTGGTTTGGCCAATAGTGGGCCAAGAAATCTTGAATGGCGATGTGGGTGGGGGTTTCCGAGGAATACAAATAACCTCTGGTTTTTTTCAGATTTGGCGAGCATCTGGAATAACTAGTGAATTACAACTCTATTGTACCGCAATCGGTGCATTGGTCTTTGCGGCCTTAATGCTTTTTGCCGGTTGGTTCCATTATCACAAAGCGGCCCCAAAATTGGCTTG
>NW_026440500.1:12500-25480 GCF_025698485.1 Gossypium arboreum
TTTTATATATTATTATTATATATATTTTATATATATTTTTATTTCTATTTAGTTATTATTTTATTTCTATTTAGTTATTATTTATTTTAATTTCTATTTAGTTATTTAGTTATTATTTATATTTAGTATATTTAGAATTTATTATTATTTAATATTTAATTTAAGTTAAATAGAAAATTAATAATTTAATTTAAGTATAATTAAAATAAATTATTAATTTATTTTCATTTTTTATTATGATTTCGATTTTATTATTTTCTTTTCATTCATCATTCAAATTCTATTTATTTCATTCAAGTTACATTACAGATTACAGAAGTTTGACTGACCCCCCTCTAATTTTTTTTATTTTCATTTGGCAACTTATACTTCTATATTATTGAATGTCTCAAAATCTGAAAAATTCGTGGGAGGTCATTTTGATCAGAATGGATAGATTCAAGAAATAAGAAAATTAAGGATACCCACTAGAAAAACTAATCCAATCCATAAAGATGTACCGGAAAATACAATATTTTGTTACTCAACCAACCATCAGGAGAAGCAAATACAACAGGTACACTAATCAGTAAGATTGACGAAGTAGCAATTAATGCAAAAACAGCCAATTGGAAGCAATAGTCATGTTTCTAATCCTCCAAGCTACCAACAAAAGAACTATACCATTTGATCCCTCTATGATATTGACCAAAAAAATTAATAAAATGCAAGGTAGAGGATTTTACCATGAATCGATTGATTCTATATGACTTATTTCCAACCCTTTAACCGCTTTTATTCGGACATGGGGTCGAGGTGATTTTTTATTTCACGTTCACAAATAGGCATGCTAGATTATGCATTTCATCTATCTATATATACAGATAAATAGATTGACCTATAGGTTCACACGATATCTTTCTATACATAGTGATGGTATCAACTCATATGGCCATGTTCGATTCGGTGGAATAAAATAAAATAGAAATTAGCTTTCGGAGAGATGGCTGAGTGGTTGATAGCTCCGGTCTTGAAAACCGGTATAGTTCGAAACAAAAGAACTATCGAGGTTCGAATCCTCTCTCTCCTTTGCTCGATGAATAGATTTCTTTCTTTATTGCTTTTCCTGGCTTCAATTAAGAATCTTAATATTAATAAAGGTAATGGCTCGGCTGGGTGGAATAGCCGAGCCAGAAAAAATATTTTAGATAGAAAATGAGTTGAAACGAAAGAAAACAGAATACTTTTAAATATCACCTGATTCCTTCAATATATATAGTGTAATCAAATTGATTCCTACCTTAAGCATTGGATCTCCTGTCTCAGTTATCTCAGTTAAGAGGAGTCATGGAAGAACAGGCTCAAAATCACGATCAATTCCTTTTTCAAATCCCGCTGCGGCTGCGAGCTCTTCCCGCGTGCCATAAATGACCCGAATAGGAAGAATCCTAGAACAAAATGAGAGGTAGCTAACCAACTTCTCGGAGAGACATAATTAACTGCATTGATCTCGGTAGCTACGCCGCCTACAGAATTTAAAGACCCTAAAGGAGCATGCGTCATATATTCCGCAGAACGCCGTTCTTGCCAAGGTTATGTCTTTTTCAACCTACTCAAGTCAAACCATTGGGACCTCTTAGAGTTCTAACCAAGAACACACAGATCCCAAAAACATATTTCCCTCCAAAATGACTTCTCCGGTCAGGGAACGCATTAGATATTTACCTAACCCAGTAGGCCCTGAGCGGATCCACGTTAGCCCCAAGACGTTGGTCTCTAACTAGAAAAGTAAATGCTTGAGCTTGAAAGCTTCTGGTCCAGTGGGCCCGTAAAACTCACTAGGATAAGCGGTATTATTGAACCAGACAAAGCAACAAGCAATGAAACCAAAAACGGATAAAGCACCTAAACTATAAGACAAGTAAGCCTCTCCCGACCATACAAGTGCACGGCGAGCCCATGCAAAAGGTTTGGTTAAGATATGCCAGATTCACCAAATATACAAATGGAACCTAACCATACATGTCCTCAATTATATCTTCCAAATCGTCACACTAACAATCCCCTTCGCCTCCAAAGGGCGATTTTAGTAAATAACCAAATATAACACTTGGGCTAAAGTCAAGTTGGTAATTTTCTTACATCTCCCCTCCCGAGCCCAGGTATCGTATACGCCCCAAAAAAAAGAGCCTTGAATACTAGAAAAGCACCTATACCTAGCAAAATTAAGTGAATACCCAAAATTGTGGTCATTTATTTCTATCTTTCCATACATAACCGAAAAATGGAAAAGATTCTTCAAGGTTTCAGGTCCCAGAGTGCATGATAAATACCATAAAGCCCAATACAGCAGAGAAATTAAGTGAAGTACTCCAGATACAAAGTATGGAAGGTGTCTATAACTTCTCCGCCAGGACCTACCCCCAGCCTAGAGTAGCTAGGTGGGAAGTAAAATAATCCTTGTTCGTACATGGGTTTTCTGGGACAAAATGAGCCACTTCGAATAGGTTCATTGCTCCGGCCCAGAATACGATTAATCCGGCATGGGCTACATGAGCCCCCAATAGTTTACCGGATAAATTGATAAGCCAGGCATTCGGCCCCCAAGCGAAACCGGTGGTTTCTTGGTCACGACCAGCTAAAGCTAAAGTTCCATTAAGAGCGTTTCCACGGGTAGAACCTCCTCAGAATATAAGGTTTTCATGAGGCTGATCTTGAGCCGCCATCCAGCACGAATACCTTCGTTTAAAGAATATTTTTTGGTGTAGAAGTCTCAAATTCAGGATCTTCTGCTGGGATTTCCTGGAAACGAAGTCATAGGCACGTAGGTTCAGAGCCAGACCGACTACTCCAGAGCACTCATCCATAAACCGGTTACTGGTACAAATAACATAAAGAAATGTAACCAACGTTTATTGGAAAAAGCAACCCCAAGATTTGGGACCAAAAGCGGTTAGCGGTGACCATTGAATAAGTTTCTTCGGCTTGAGTTGGGTTAAAAGCACGGAATGTATTTGCACCATCACCATCTTCAAATAAAGTATTCTCTACGGTAGCACCATGAATAGCGCATAGCAGAGCCGCCCAATACCAGCAACTCCATCATATGAAATGGGTTCAATGTCAATTATGAAATCCTTGGAAAAAGAGGATGAATCGAAATATAGCTGCTACACCAAAACTAGGCGCAAAGAACCAACCAGACTGACCTAGTGGATAAATCAGGAATACAGAAACAAAAACAGCAATTGGACCAGAGAATGCGATTGCGTTATAAGGTCGCAATTGAACAGATCGCGCAAGTTCAAATTGACGTAACATAAAACCTATTAGTCCGAAAGCGCCGTGAAGAGCAACAAATGTCCACAGACCACCTAATTGACACCAACGAGTAAAATCTCCTTGTGCTTCAGGACCCCATAGTAACAACAAAGAATGTGCTAAACTATTGCAGGGGTAGAAACTGCGGCGGTTAAGAAATTGCAGCCTTCAAATAGGAGCTGGCCAATCCATGAGTATACCACGAAGTTACAAAGGTTGTACCTGTAAACCAACCCCTAGGCAGAAATAGGCACAAGGAAGAGCAATAGGCCGGACCAACCTACAAAAACGAAACGGTCCCTACGTAACCAGTCATCCATAATATCAAATAAATCATTTTCATCTTTGGTAAATTTACAAGGGCTATAGTCATAGCAATCCTCCTATTCAACTACTTCAACCATTTCCGAGCACCTTATGTTATGGGGCGCTGGGGATTCGATTTTTATGTATGATTTGATTTCTCGTGCACCCCTTATAATTAATTGGTTTCGAATATAAAAAATATTTTCTTGTATTGGTCCATAACCTGACTTAGGTAAATCCATGAACTCAATTCGTTTATTCTTTTCTATTTTACTAGTCGTCTGAACCATGAATTGTCTTATGGCTCATCAATCAGATAGATGAATTTTTGAACGAACTCTTCAATTCAAGGAAGAAGCGATCCTTCTCTCGCTACTGGTTGATCCCCAGATCTACCTCCCCTCCATCAACTAATCTTATTCTTGGATCTTGTTCGTGAAATTGATAAAAATCAATATTTTATGTATTTTTTCTATGTGTATTAAATTACTATAGTCTGATATATTTCCTTCATTTTATTTCTTTTATTTATTGTTTTCTTTCTCATATTTCCTTCAGATGAATATAAAACAAAAAAACTCCAGAGGCTATTTTTCATTTCACGGGTCGAAAATCACTTCGAATCTTTTCTATTTACTTTATGTATATCAGAAAAAGATTCGAAGTTCTATTCAAATCTAATACAATATTTAATAATATTAAATTAAATAATAGGAGACTCAAAATGAAAGTTTCTTTTCGCACTCACTCTCCATCACATTGGCAGAACAAAAGTGTCATATGTATCGATATGGAAATATTTGATATGTGAAGACATGATTTGATTTAGGTTTCTATCTATTATAGAATAGATAGAATATATAGATAAAATGGATCTTGTTGTGTTCTGGAATCAAAGAAAGATAAGATGTTGAAAAAGGCTCTTAGGTTGTAACTTGAAATAAATGTTTCTCTTTATCTCGAATAGAATATTAATTTATTCCTAGGAACAAGAAGATTGAATCAAATATCGACGGATTCTTGTGGAGTCCAAATAAATATGAAATAAAAAATCGACTGTTCCAATTTCATCTCTATCAATTTTAATATCAGAATAGTGGATATAGTCACGATTCAATGGGTTAGATCCACTTACTTTTCTTTTGATTTCTAATCTTTACAATTCTTTACAATGGATTTGATTGGAATAATCTAATTCAAAATCAAAACAAAATAGAAATATATATTTGTCGCTTCAAGAGACGGCTTATCATTATTCATTATAATTTCAACTTTCTTTTAGAATTACTCTACTCTAACTCATTAGAATAATAACTTATTAGAGTTAAATTATACAATTTCTAATTCAATTATTATACATATACAGTTGGGTTTTATTACCAATAAAACAACATCCTAGTATTCAATATGAATACTACCATTTCATAGGAGTTTTATGAAAAAAAAGTCAAAAGCCCTTATCGGTTTGAACCGATGACTTACCTTTACCATGGCGTTACTCTACCACTGAGTTAAAAGGGCGGTTCGATTCAATTACTGAATGAATTAGTAGACGGATAAGATCTATTTATATATATATAAGTATAGTAGACTCATAGTGGCTAGTAGCTCTCAGGAATGAAATTCTAATTTACTTAACGTGTAGAGGTAAAATGGTTTTATTGGTATTGGGTTTGATAAATATCAATGCAATGAATTGTTTCAAGGCCAATCATAATTGGCTTATCAGAACAGAACGAAATTCATTTATTTGATTAATACAGGTACCTTAGCAATTCGACATAGATCCAATCTATTTTATCGAAACATGTGATGAAGGATTTGCTTTGTCCACCGAACCCAATTTTAGTTTTTAGAAAAAAACACACACACAATTTTCGATAACTTCTTGCTGCCTCTTCAAAATTCCCGATTTACTTTTGTTAATTTACCGGCTTAGTGAGATAGAAACATGCCTGTCTCGTCGTAATAATGAGTGAATCAATGAATGAAAGTGGAAAAAATGAAGGTTAACTCCCTTTTTATGTTTATATTAAACCAATCACTGATCTTATACTTTGTATTATTAATATAATCTAGTTTCTTTTATAATATCTATTTATTTCTATTTTTATAATATCTATTTATTTCTAATAAATATTTATATAATAGATTGAATTTATCTAATTTATTTCTATATCGAATAGAGTGGCGATGAATGATTTACTGAGTATAAATCGTGAATCTAAAATGGAAAATCATAAAAGATGGAAAAAGCTCTCGCTCTAGTCATTCCATTATATTGACAATTTCAAAAACTGCTCATACTATGAGCATAGTATGGTCGCAGTCAGGCAAGTATGCCCCATCGTCTAGCGGTTCAGGACACCTCTCTTTCAAGGAGGCAGCGGGATTCGACTTCCCTGGGGTAGGGTACTACGAAAGGAAGTTGATCATGGATTATCAATATCTAATAGTTTGCTGAATCCCTATGGATACAAATTTCTATTATTTGAGCCCGCTTAGCTCAGAGGTTAGAGCATCGCATTTGTAATGCGATGGTCATCAATTCGATTCGATAGCCGGCTTTCCCTATTTGTTTTGCTTTTTGCCTTTTTACATAATTTAGAATGTTTTTTGAAATCAAAAGAACAAACAGTGAAAAGCTTTTTCCTTTTCTTTCAATTCTTTCAAAGGTCAACAATCTGTTTATTATCTCGTCAAAACTTCAATTAGGGATCAATTTGAGGTTAGATCTTTGCAGAATAAATCAAGAAAAAGGAAACTCTTTGGTTTAATTTATTTATCTATTTAATATTATATTCAATTTATTTATATATTATATCTATTTTATTATATATATTCTAAATATTTATATCTAAATATTTTATATATTTTTATATTTATATATTAATATTATTTTTATATATTATATATATATTATTTCTATTTTGTATACATTATATACAATACAAAAAACAAAAAGTAAAGTATGGATATTGATCCAATTCATCTCATTAATATTTGTAGTACAATCCTTCAGTCGATTTCGCTTCATTTAGTTCAGTTTTAATTTCGGTTTATGAAATTTCAATAAAATTCAAATTAATAAGGAGTCCTTATGTCGTTACCGAGGGCCTCGTTTCAAAAAATACATGTCTGGGGCTTTACCGGGACTAACTAGTAAAAGGCCTAGAGCCGAAGCGATCTTAAAACCAATCGCGCCCCGGTAAAAAATCTCAATACCGTATTCGTTTAGAAGAAAAACAAAATTGCGTTTTTCATTATGGCCTTACAGAACGACAATTACTTAAATACGTTCGTATTGCCAGAGAAAAGCCAAAGGGTCAACAGGTCAGGTTTTACTACAATTACTTGAAATGCGGTTGGATAACATCCTTTTTCGATTGGGTATGGCTTCGACTATTCCTCAAGCCCGTCAATTAGTTAACCATGACATATTTTTAGTTAATGGGCGTACAGTAGATATACCAAGTTATCGCTGCAAACCCCGAGATATTATTTCAGCGAGGATGAACAAAATCTAGAACTCTGATTCAAAATTATCTTGATTCATCCACCAATGAGGAATTACCAAAACATTTGACCTACACATTACAATATAAAAGTTAGTCAATCAAATAATAGATAGGAAATGGGTTGGTTTGAAAATAAATGAATTGCTTGTCGTAGAATATTATTCTCGTCAGACTTAAACCTAACTAAAATAACAAAACAAGGGTTCTGCCCCCTTTTCACCTGAGTTAAGGTTAAGTAAAGGAAGACAGGGGAATGGGTTTGATTCGGAGATTTTTCTCCTATTCATGTATGATAGATACGTAAGGAGATTTTCATCCCCTGTATGCTATTTTACGTATTCCATATTAAAGGAATTGGGAATAGAGAACTAAAGAGGGTCTAATTCTTTAGTATATGTTCTTATTGATACATTGTAGTCAGTTACATTGGCGAATTAGGTGAAGGTGCGGAAGAGATTCGAACCCTCGGTAAACAAGAGTCTACATGATTCAATGCTACGCCTTGAACCACTCGGCCATCTCTCCTACATAATTATTATGGCCGATACCCCGAGCGAATAGCGAGTTACTCTAATAGATTGTTCGATGGTACGAACAATATCAATTCTAACTAGGAAACTTGCTATAAAATAGCTTTTCATCACTTTTTTTATCACTTTTCTTTAGCCTCAGGCTCGAAGAATTTTAAAAATGGAATGGGTCTACTTTTATGTTATTTCGTACTGTACACTTCCTTTGTTTGTGAGATCATTTATTTTCTCACGAGGGTAATGAAAAGAGTTATAGAATGGATTGCTACCTATGCCTAGATCGCAGATAAATGGAAATTTTATTGATAAGACCTTTTCAATTGTAGCCAATATCTTATTACGAATAATTCCGACAACTTCAGGAGAAAAGCATTTACTTATTACAGAGATGGTGCGATTTGATTATTATTATATATATTTTACTTTATTCTCTTTATTCTTTATTTATTATTTACTTTTTATTTGCTTTACCACTCTCAGTCTTAGGAAAAAGACACATTATTCAGAATAAAGGCTATTGAAAACAAAAAGAAATCTACGCTTGTTGAAGGTGAAGTTTATAAATAAAGCAATTCCTTCTGTCGTGTATCCCCGATTAATGCAACCTCAGATGCTTCAATTGTTGATTCAGTATTGAGCGAAAGGTTACACCTATGGTCTGTATTGTGGGTCAACCTACTACACTAGTACCAATAGGCGGCATAGAGGAAGAAGCACTACGCCTAGGAATCAACAACACGAAAACTTTGTTATTAATGATTCCTTTCTTTATCAGGATCGGAACTAAGAGAAATGGTTGGGACAACAAACATCCATCTTGTTCGTACTTTGGATACCATATAACCATCGAAGATTGTTGAAGTGACTAATTCCTGGAAATTAAGGCGTTGAGAACAAAATTGTTGGGTTTACTTTTTTTATCTAGTACGAACACGCTTGATGGTGAAAAAGATCTTTTGCAAGAGGGTTGGCTGAGATTTCTTGTAAAAACATTAGCCCCGCTCAGTTCATAATGACAATATTTCGACCTTTTTTTTAATTCCATGGATTATTCTCATTATGCACATAAAGGAGGAGCCGTATGAGGTGAAAATCTCATGTACGGTTTTGGAACGGAGAATTCTTTGAATCGAATGACGACCGTAACGGATGTCAGCTCAATCCGAAGGAAATTATGCAGAGCCTTACAGAATTATGAAGCTATGCGACTAGAAATTGATCCCTATGATCGAAGTTATATACTATATAACATAGGCCTTATCCACACAAGTAATGGAGAGCATACAAAAGCTTTAGAATATTATTTTCGAGCACTAGAACGAAACCCGTTCTTACCACAAGCTTTTAATAATATGGCTGTGATCTGTCATTACGTGCGACTATCTCCACTATAGAAATAAAAAAAGGAAAGAAAGAGCAAATACGCTAGTAAATAAATACGCTAGTAAATAAACACGCTAGTAAATAAAATACTAGAAAAAAAAATAGGCTTTCTACATATTGCATCGTCCAAAAAACGATTTTTATCAGCTGTAACAAAAAAAGAAACTTCATAGAAGTCGAAATATGAAGAAATATATATGCCTAGATACTTTATTCTATGGATAAAGATCTAATTGATAGAGGAAGCACCGTAAAGATCAATTAGCGAGGTTTTGAGCCGATACAATAAATAAGAACTGCTTATTTATGTCATGATATGAGATAAAAATTAGGAATCGACTTATGTAATAGGAATGATCCCTAAGTTATTGAGCAGCAGTGTAGCATCAGATCCCAAAGACAGTAAGTCTTTTTATGAGAAGAAGTCTTTTCAAGGATTCTATATAAATTTCTATATGATGAAACCGAGATAGTTACCTTTCAGAAAAATCTAACGGACGACAGCCCCGAAATGCCTATACTTTATTTTTCTGAAGGTGGGAAAAAGATAAAACTTATTATTAATTTAATCAAATTAGAGTTTGAAACTCATGTAATTAACCTTTTGGTTAACCGAGACAAATCAATAGATCTATGAGAAATCTCATTCAATTGGATATATGTAGGGTAAAAATGGGATACCAAAAGAATTGACTGCCGAGCCGTATGAGTGGGAAACTCTCAAAATGCAGTTCTAAGGAAGGAATTGAACCGCCTATTTCGACCAGGAGAACAGGCCATTCGACAGGGGATTCTGAAATAGCGGAGGCTTGGTTCGATCAAGCCGCTGAGTATTGAAACAGGCTATAGCGCTTACTCCTGGTAATTATATTGAAGCGCAAATTGGTTAAAAGATCACGCGGCGTTTCGAATAAGAACAAGAGCTCTCTGTTTATTTATTATTATTTTAGTTTTGGATTCGAAATTCGAATTGAAATTGAGAATTCTATTTAATTCTATTTCTATTTAATTTCTATTAAATCCATTTATTTAATATTTAATTTAATTAAATAAATACGGTACTATTTAAATTATTAAATTCGATTTTCTAGTCAATTTGACTATTTAAATTAAATAGTAAAAAATATTAATTTAATTGGAATTATTAATTGTGTAATGGTTTGGTTTTGTTGGACCCATGGGTCAAATAAAACGAACATTTCTCTTTGGAAAAACCAATCAAAATTTCATTATATCCTTTCTCAAATCGTTCTATTTCGTTTGATATTTCGTAAGAGATAAGTAATACACGGATATAGCAAAATAAAATATATATAATATATATATATTTCTGCTTCTATTCTATTAAAACTAAAACTAATAAAAACCCTCAAATGACTAACTATCGATACTGGTATCCCGTAGTAATGAATGTACGTGATTTGGGATGAAATATTGTTTGTTCTATCTATATAAGACAAAAAACTCCACCTCGGAACTTCTAATTGAGATATGAATACACTACCGGTTGCACAAAAAATGGGTTTTGCACCAATGTAAGTAAAGTCCGAAAAAGGTTTTATAAGATTAAAAAGGTCCGTTGAGCGCCTCATGGATATGTCATAATAGATCCGAACACTTGCCCCGGATCGACTTCCAGATCATAATTGCTCTAGTGAATAACTAAAGAAAAATAGATAGATAAAAATAGATAGATAGATGAGAGATAGAAGAAAGAAACTAATTATAAGCGTCTCTCATAGGTTCACTAATTACTGACTGTTGGCGGGTCTCTTTGTATGTGTTGTCCGGAAAGAGAGGACTCAATGATTATTCGTTCGCCGGAACCAGAAGTAAAAATTTTTGGTAGATAGGGATCCCGTAAAAACTTCTTTCGAGGAATGGGCTAGGCCGGGCCATTTCTCAAGAACAATAGCTAAGGGACCCGATACTACCACTTGGATCTGGAACCTACATGCCGATGCTCACGATTTCGATAGCCATACCAGTGATTTGGAGAGATCTCTCATAAAATATTTAGTGCCCATTGGCCAACTCTCCATCATCTTTCTTTGGCTGAGCGGCATGTATTTCCACGGTGCTCGTTTTCCAATTATGAAGCATGGCTCAGCGATCCTACTCACATTGGACCTAGCGCCCAGGTGGTTTGGCCAATAGTGGGCCAAGAAATCTTGAATGGCGATGTGGGTGGGGGTTTCCGAGGAATACAAATAACCTCTGGTTTTTTTCAGATTTGGCGAGCATCTGGAATAACTAGTGAATTACAACTCTATTGTACCGCAATCGGTGCATTGGTCTTTGCGGCCTTAATGCTTTTTGCCGGTTGGTTCCATTATCACAAAGCGGCCCCAAAATTGGCTTGGTTCCAAGATGTAGAATCTATGTTGAATCACCATTTAGCAGGGCTACTGGGACTTGGGTCCCTTTCTTGGGCGGGGCATCAAGTACATGTATCTTTACCGATAAACCAATTTCTAAATGCTGGAGTAGACCCTAAAGAGATCCACTTCCCATGAATTTATCTTGAATCGTGATCTTTTGGCTCAACTTTATCCCAGTTTTGCCGAGAGCAACCCATTTTTACCTTGAATTGGTCAAAATATGCGAATTTCTTACTTTTCGCGGAGGATTAGATCCAGTGACTGAGGGTCTATGGTTGACTGATATTGCACACCATCATTTAGCTATTGCAATTCTTTTCCTAATAGCGGGTCACATGTATAAGACCAACTGGGGCATTGGGCATAGCCTAAAAGATATTTAGAGGCTCATAAAGGTCCATTTACAGGCCAAGGGCATAAGGACTATATGAAATCCTAACAACATCATGGCATGCTCAATTATCTCTTAACTTAGCTATGTTAGGCTCTTTAACCATTGTTGTAGCTCACCATATATATTCCATGCCCCTTATCCATATCTAGCTACTGACTATGGTACACAACTGTCATTGTTCACACATCACATGTGGATTGGTGGATTTCTGATAGTGGGTGCCGCTGCGTACTATCCATTTTATAGTAAGAGACTATGATCCTTCTCGATACAACGATCTATTAGATCGTGTCCTTAAACATCGTGATGCAATCATATCACATCTCAACTGGGTATGTATATTTCTAGGCTTTCACAGTTTTGGTTTGTATATTCATAATGATACCATGAGCGCTTTAGGGCGTCCACAAGATGTTTTCAGATACCGCTATACAATTACAACCCGTCTTTGCTCAATGGATACAAAACACCCATACTTTGCACCCGGTGCAACAGCTCCTGGTGCAACAGCGAGCACCAGTTTGACCTGGGGAGGCGGTGATTTAGTGGCAGTAGGGGCAAAGTTGCTGTTACCTATTCCATTAGGAACCGCAGATTTTTGGTCCATCACATTCATGCATTACGATTCATGTGACGGTATTGATACTCCTGAAGGTGTTCTATTTGCTCGCAGCTCGCGTTTGATACCGGATAAAGCAAATCTCGGTTTTCGTTTCCCTTGTGACGGGCCTGGAAGAGGGGACATGTCAAGTATCCGCTTGGGATCATGTCTTCTTAGGACTATTCTGGATGTACAATTCAATTTCGGTAGTAATATTCCATTTCAGTTGGAAAATGCAGTCAGATGTTTGGGGTACTATAAGTGATCAGGGTGGTAACTCATATCACAGGAGAAATTTTGCGCAGAGTTCTATTACTATTAATGGGTGGCTACGCGATTTCTTATGGGCACAAGCATCCCAGGTAATTCAGTCTTATGGTTCTTCATTATCTGCATATGGCCTTCTTTTCTTGGTGCTCATTTTGTATGGGCTTTTAGTTTAATGTTTCTATTCAGCGGACGTGGTTATTGGCAGAACTTATTGAATCCATCGTTTGGGCTCATAATAAATTAAAAGTTGCTCCTGCTACTCAGCCTAGAGCCTTGAGCATTGTACAAGGACGTGCT